>NC_061840.1:12661124-12666124 GCF_019202785.1 Penaeus chinensis
TGTATTTTTAATTGTTTGTAAATGTGCTATTATGACAGTGATATCTGCTTTATTTGCTAACACTGACAGTGTTATACCAATTTTACAGCCACTTTAATCATATGATTATTTCTTTCTACCCTGTGCTTCCTGTCTCTTCCCCCCCCCCCCCTTGATTTTTCCTTCTCTCCTCTCCCTTTCTCCCCTCTTTCATTCGCCTGCTTTTTCCCGTAGGGTTTTGTCAATATTGGTCTGTTCGGTGACTTGCAAGTTCGTGGCGGTGGCACTGCGTGGCACTTCCTCCTGCCTTTCCCCTCTGATTCGGTTCCCCTTCTATTCTTCCCTCTCTTTCTCTCCCGTTTCTCTTCTCGTTTAATCCTTATCCCTCGTATCATCGAGATTTCTTGCTCCCTTTCGCTTCTGCGCCATGTTGGCTCGCCTTCATAAATCGCAAAACCTTTTTCCTTCACTGCGCGTTCTGCTCGCTTGTCTGTCATCTTCCTCTCCCTTTATTGCTCCCTCTTTCATTCTCTCTATGATTCACTGCTTACTTTCCTTCGCCACTATATCCACGAGTGATGGTTGGCTCAGTGCAAAATGCACGAATGACATGTTTACATTGCGAGTGATCATCGTCACTAACATGTCAGTAAGCGAGTAATCAAAATCAGCAGTTTAGCATTTCTCAAATAATTTTCGCCGCCACTTTGCCAATTATTAAAGAATTAGCATCGTCAGTCTCTTTACCTGTCATAAGTCATCACCAGCTTGGACGAAAATTGTAAAAAAAAAAATAATAATAATAAGTAGGAACAGGAATAAACAACTAACTAAATAAGTAACAGAGAATAAGGAAAGTAAGATGGTCACCTGCTTTCTTTTTTCTCCAGATTTCTACTCCCCTTGTTCACATAAATCCGCGTCTGGTTCCACATCCACTTCTTTCCACCCGATTCTTTTCCCTCTCCTCCACTTTCCCCTCCCATCCACTTGCTCTCAATGACGTCACAAAACCCGATGAGTTCGAGGGGTCAGGTACAAATAAGGTCGGGCTGTGTCATTAGGTCAGTTTGTCTCTGCCCTTTCCTTCCGACCCTTTTTCTTTCTTTCTTTCTCTCTCTCTTCCATTTATTATTTTCCTTTCCTACTTCTATTATTTTTCTTTATTTTTTTTTCTCTTACGTATTTTTCCAGTATATCCAATCATTAATTTTCTCCCTTTTTAATCTCTCCCTTTTATTATTTTTTCCACCTTTTGACGTATTTTAAGGATGAAAGTATAGGAAGGGTGTTGTTTTGGGTTTATTTGACGTGCAGGCGGCGGTCAGTGACAAGGGGGAACGGGAATTGGAAGGAGAGAGAGGGGGGGAGGGGGGAAAGGGGAGTGAGAGGGAGGGAGGGAGGGAAGGAGAGAGAGAGGGAAGGAGGAAAGGAAGGAGTGAGAGGGGGAGAGGGGGAGGGAGGAAGGGAGGGGACGAGATAAAAATTAAAGAGGGACATGTAGGAAGGAGAGAGAGAGAAAGAGAGAGAGAGAGAGAGAGAGAGAGAGAGAGAGAGAGAGAGAGAGAGAGAGAGAGAGAGAGAGAGAGAGAGAGAGAGAGAGAGAGAGAGGAAGAGAGATAAAGAGAGAGAGAGAGACAGAAAGAGAGAGAGAGAAAGAGATAGAGGAGGGAAATACAAAGAACCCAGTAAGAACGAAAAAAAAAAAAAAGTACACAGAGTACACAGAAGCGAAAAAGAGACAAGAAACCAAACCGAGAGCGAGAGACAGGAGAGACACAGACGGACACAGGGACACAGGACCCACTCCCTCCCGCGCCCGGCTTTGTGTCCCGGTCAGACGAGACGCGAGGCTACCCTGGCGGCCGGATGAGCCACGGCGACAGACACGGCGGCCCGAAAACCCTACAGTTAATCAGTGGGCGATGTGTTAACAAGGTTAGAAGGCAGATAAGGGAGATAAGACAGGAAGGTGATATTAATGATACGTAAAAATAGAAAGAAAAAATAAAATAAAATATGTTTTTTTTTCTCTCATTTAAGGGAAAGGATACAATAGATTAACGGAGGAGGGATAAACAAAAACAAGAAAAATATTAATGTAAAACAATCTCAAACAAAAGATACAAAGTAAAATGCAGAGAGAGAGAGAGAGAGAGAGAGAGAGAGAGAGAGAGAGAGAGAGAGAGAGAGAGAGAGAGAGAGAGAGATAGAGAGATAGAGAGAGAGAGAGAGAGAGAGAGAGAGAGAGAGAGAGAGAGAGAGAGAGAGAGAGAGAGAGAGAGAGAGAGAGAGAGAGAATGAGAGAGTGAGAGAATGGGGAGAAAGATAGAATGGGAGAGAAGAGAGAGAGAGAGAGAGAGAGAGAGAGAGAGAGAGAGAGAGAGAGAGAGAGAGAGAGAGAGAGAGAGAGAGAGAGAGAGAGAATGAGAGAGTGAGAGAATGGGGGAGAAAGATAGAATGGGAGAGAAAGAGAGAGAGAGAGAGAGAGAGAGAGAGAGAGAGAGAGAGAGAGAGAGAGAGAGAGAGAGAGAGAGAGAGAGACGAGAGCAAAAGAGAAAAGAGGGAGAAAATCAAACGAGAAACACAAACACACACAGACAACCTCCCCCCCAAAAAAAAAAAAAAAAAAAAAAAAAGACAGACAGACAGACACACACCCCGGGCACCGCGAGAGCCACCTCCGCCCGCCGCCGCTTCCGCCGCGAGACAGCTCAAGGGAAGGAGGGATGGCTGCAGCTTTAACCCGGAGCTCGACTGTGCAACCCGGAGACTATAAAAGTAAAATAGGAAACTTCCGCCAAATATCACTGGCTGCGTGTTTAAGGGAGACAGGGAAGGGGATGGGGGAGGAAGGGGGAGGGGAAGGGGGTGGAGGCGGAAGGGAAAGGAGGGAAGGGGTTGGGAGGGAGGGAAGGGAAGCAGGAAGGAAGGAGGGAAGGGAGCGGAGGAGGAAAGGAAAGGGGAAGCGGGAAGGGGATGCAAGGGAAAGAAGGAAGGGGAAAGCGGAAGGGGGGGGAGAGGAGCAAGAAGAAAGGAAGAGAAAAGGGAAGGGATAAGGGATGGAGGAGGAAGGGGAAAAGGGTAGAGGAGGAAGGAGAAAGGAAAAATAAAATAAAAGGGGGAGAGGTGGAAAGGGAAGAAGGAGGAAGGGGTAAGGTAAGGGTAAGGGGTAAGACGGAAAGGAGAAGGGGAAGGGGGAAGGGGAAGAGGCAAGTGGGAAGAGAGAAAGGGGGAAGGAGGTTGGGGATAAGAGGGAAGAGGAAAAGGGTAAGAGGAAAAGGGGAGGAAAGAGGAGGGAATGATGGAAATGTTTGTTTATTTCTAGTAATTTGTCTGTTTTATGGCTTTGTTCTGTGCTGGGACTGTATGAGTAAAGGCGATTCCAGGTTATTTTAGAACCCACGTATAATTACACACACACACACACACACACACAAACACACACACAAACACACAAGCACACACACACACACACACACACACACACACACACACACACACACACACACACACACACACACACACACACACACACACACACATGCACGCACACAACACAAACCATATAGACGATATACCCACACGCACGCACACTTAACCCATGTACACACATTCGCAAGATTAATCGCAAAATTAAACTCCTTTTTCGCAGTGAATTAATATCATCTTGATTATGTGCATGAGAAGTGCTCGCCTGAATCTTTAAGATAACCCGTTAAGTTCACAGTGCGAGGGGGGGTGGGGGGTTGGAGCAGGAGGGGGATACGAGCTTAAAAGGAGGGAGGGTACGAGCTTACAAGGAGGGGGGGGGGGGGGCTCGTGAAGTATTGCAAGACATCAGCTGCAACGTGCTAATAGGGAGCAAGTGAACCGTGCGCTTTAAAATATTGCAAGAAACTGCACACAGGAAAAAACATTATATATAACTCCTTCTTTCGGTAAATTCTCTAACGACTTTTCCCGATTATTATATGCCCGATCTCTTGCGCCCAATATGCTCTTCCTTTTATTAATTAGACTCCTTTTTCATCTGACAGATGGCGCGCTTAATCACTATTGCACTTGCCTTTACAAGCCAGACATTAGTTATGGGAATGCTTCATTTGTTTATCTTTCTGCGTCTCTCTCTCGTTCTGTCTGTCTGCCTGTCTGTCTGCCTGACTGCCTGCCTGTCTGTCTGTCTGTTTGTCTGTCTGATTTTCTCCTCCTCTCTCTCTTCTCTCTCCTCTATTTAAAAATAATATAATAAATATATATATATAATATTTTTCAGATATGGATATAATGAAGTATATTATGATATAAAAATATATAAAAAATAAATAAAATACTGTTTTTTTTGTCCTCTCTTTAGGCGCAATACCCCCTCCTCCTGCACGGTTAACAAAACAAAATACCTTTAACTCTCAGCAATGGATCAAAGTAAATGCCTGAGAATGAGAGAAAGAAGGGTAAGAGGTTAGCGGTGGCAATAAGACGACCGTAGTATGAGAAAACGGGAGGAAAGAATTTGATCGGATGAAAGATGAGAGACGGGGGAATATAGGGAATGCGTTGGAGATTTGTGGAGGAAAAAGAAATAAAAAGAATACAGTAATTGTGAGAAGAGAAGAATTTAGTGGATTATTAGAGATTAGTATATTAATTTGGTTTAGTCATCAGAAAAAATGAAACAAGTAAGATCAGTGAATTAGAGGGAATTGATAATTCTGCAATGTGATTATTGAAATTAAAGAGAGTTAGAGAGAGGAATACGAGGCAAATATCAAAAATATGGACATAATAAACAGTAACACAAACCACACAGAAACCTCCCATACCTTTAAAAAGAATTCAAAATAAAAAAAAAAAACAGACAGGTTTGACAAATTATCTTCCCGGTCATGTGAAGCATCCTCCAGCATAACGCCGTTTTTCACTCCAGATCACTCAAGTTAAAGGGATTCCCTCAGCTTTAACCCTGATATTCATCTGTGTTAACCTAGCTATAAAGTTAAAATTACATTTCTTCGCCAAAA
>NC_061840.1:12671124-12673624 GCF_019202785.1 Penaeus chinensis
CATGGATATGTAGATAGTAGAACTAGCTTGAGTAGATGAGTAGCTAGCAACATGAAAACAAAAAACTGACTAGTTATAGAAAATAAAGTTATGAAACTGCCCAAAGAAACATTAATACCCTTATCAATCGTGGAATATTACCTTCATTGACGGAAGAGATAAGAATAACAGTAATAAATTAACTTTGAAATTCTCTGCACACGCCTGTATGTTTGTATGTTCAAGAATACATACAATTATATGTGCGTGTGTGAGGGCAAACCCAAACCAACTGTGCCTCCTATTTAGATAATTACCAGAGTCACTTTCATGAATACCACACTGTGCCATATGTCGTGGGGGGACAGGGAAGAGGGGGAATAACCGGAGGAAGAAAAGGGAAGAGAAGAAAGAGGGAGCGAAAGAAAAAGGAAAGGATCGACTGGGAGACGCACTTTAACGCAGAAGTATACTGTCTCCCTTCCACCTCTCCCGACAGCGGAGTGATAAAGATGTTAGGAGAATAGATGGAGAGCAGGACAGACGATTGAATTTCCTCGAAGAAAGGTTCCATAAGTGAAGGTTTTTGCGGTTTTCACTTGTGGGGATTTTAGGGTTGGTAATGGGGGTCAATGATAACAATCGGGGGAAGGGGAAGGGGAAGGGAGAGAGGGGGAGGAGGAGGAGGAGGGAGGAACCACGAGACCGTTGACAAGGAACACGTGGCCGCGTCTCGGGGCCAAGAGAGTCCTATCTCACAGCAAAGTTTTTCCTCTCTGCCAAGCCTTCAGGGAAGCCAGGGCTCCCTCAACGGCGCCGCAGGGCCAGGGGCAGCCGACGACGATTCCCGTCCTTCGCCCACCTTCGTCGGGGCATACCAGAAGTCCAATAGGCGCGTGGAGGGGCGAAGAGGCCGCAGCTGGTGGGAGTGGAAGGCGGCGGAGGAGCGGAGGATGCTGCAGCAGAGCGGCGACGAGGGCGACGACGAACTGACCAGCTTGGAGAGCGAGAGCCTGAGGCGGCGCGCACACCAGCCGTTCCTGCCCAAGATTCGCGAGAATCTACCGGGTCCGGAGGGTGGAGGAGGGCGTGACGCTGGGTACGTCGTAGGGGGGGCAGACGGCGGGATGATGGGAGGTGGCGGAGGGGGAGGGGCGCCGGGGGTGCAGGTAGGAGGGGGCGCGAGGGGGCCGAGCGGTGGTGGCAGTGGCGGCAGTCCAGGGCTGCGCGTGACGAGGGAGGATCGCGCCGACCAGCCGCCACTCCCGCACCAGCCGCGCCGCCAGCCGCTCCTCCTGCAGCAGCACCACTTCCTGCCTCAGCAGCAGCAGGAACAGCCGCGTCGCGCCGCCAACCCCGAGCTCACGGGTGTCAGTCCCAGTGGTGTGAGGACCAGCGACGCGACCCACTGCCCTCCTCCGCCGTCGCCCGCGCACTCGCCGCACGCGCACCCCGCCGGCCAGCCCAAGAAGGTCACTATCACGTCATTCACTCAGCCCAAACTCACTGTCGTTGCCCCCCGTGCGGGACCCCCCAACCCCGCCGCGGACCCCCGATACACGCCCACGCCCGTCGCGCTCGTGCACGCCGCGCCCGCCCAGCAGTTGCCTCCTCCCGGAGCGGAGATCAAAGCACCTGCGCCGGCCGGGACCGTCCTTCATCCCTTGCTCGCTAAGGGCGTCCCTGCTCCTTCTGCGCCTCCCAAGCATCTGGTCTACGCCGACGCAGACGAGCGGCGAGCTCAGAGGGTGCAGCACAGACCCCAAGGAAAGTCCCCGCGTAGGGCCGAGGATCAGCACCTGCCTCAGAGAGAGCCGCAGCACGTGATCGAGGAGCCCGTCGACGTTGTCAAGAGCCGGCAGACGGAAACCTCGAGTCCTGCGAGAGGGAAGGAGTCGCGTGCGCCCAAGAGAAACAGCAAGGGCGGCGACACAGGCCACGGGGGCGATCCGAAGAACGAGTCGTGTGACGGCGACCGTTTCCCGTCCAAAGGCGACCCTTTCCAGGAGGACGACGCCAAGGCCGAGCCGTCCAAGGGCCACCCGCGCAACCCCTTCAATGGTGACAACGGAGACGCCCCTTTGAAGCCTGACGACGCCAAGGGCAGTCCACCCAAGGGGACCAGCGCCAAGGCCGACCACCCCAAGGGCAGCCACAACAGGGACGAGCCCGGCAGGAAAGAAGCCAGCAGGAAGGAGCCCAGTAGGAGGCCCGAGGCGAGCAAGAGTAGCCAGAACAGGAGCCTCGTCCCGGTCTCCAGCCCAAGTGTGTTCGTGACCCCCGGCAGCGGCAGACCTCCGGCAGTCTCGGCATGGCAGAGTTCCTCCGGCCTCCCTGCCCTTCATGGCCCCAGTAAGGGCTTCCCACAGCAGCAGCAGCAGCAGCAGCAGCAGCAGGGCGCCGGGGGCTCTCTCGTGTGGGTGAACCAGCCCGGCGGAGGCTCCAAGCTCGAGTGGATGCCCTTTCCCGCTCTCGCCACCATTAAGACCACACCCGCCCTCCCCGCCCACGACGATCTCGA
>NC_061840.1:12678624-12681124 GCF_019202785.1 Penaeus chinensis
GGTTAATTGAGGGGAAAAGAGAAAGAAAAACAGTGGGGGTGGGATAAGGGAGAAAAAGTGTCGGGGAAAAGGATAAGGAACGAAACAGTGAGAAGAGTTAAAAGAGTAGGAACAGAGTAAAAAAAAAATCAACAACTGTGAGAGAAGAGAGAAAAAATTAATAAAAGAAAGAACAGAAGAAAAGAAGTTCATAAAAAAAAAAATACGAGAGAGGGAACCCGACGCGTCTTCCTGCTCGGGAGGGGCTTCCTGGGGTAGGGGGGTAGGGGGTTAGGGTAGAAGAAGGGGGGGTGAAGGGCCGGGGAGGGAGGAAGGAAGGGTGGGCTGAAGGGCAGAAGGGCTAGGGGGGGAGGGGCGTTGATGGGGAATAGGGTAGGAGCGGGAGGAAAGAGAGGGGGGGGGGTGTTGATGGGGGTGTGATGGGAGTGGGGGGTCATAGGGGAGGGGAGAAGGAGGTAAGAAAAATGGCAGGATGAAAGGGAAGGGAGAGGGTGATGGGAGAAGAGGAGGAGGAGGAGGAGGAAGAGGTTGGGAGAGGAGAAGGGGGAGGAGGAGGAGAGAAGAGAGAGGAGAAAGGAGAATGGGAGAGGAGGAGGAAGAAGAGCAGAGAGAGGCGGAGGAGGACGAGAGAAGAGAGATGAGGGAGGAGGATGGGAGAGGAGGAGGAGAAGGAGAGAAGAGAGAGGAGGGAGGAGGATGGGAGAGGAGGGATGGTGATAATAGAGGAAGAGGAGAAGGAAAAGAGAATAGAGAGGAGGAACGGTGATAGGAGAGGAGGAGGAGGGAGGAGGATAGGAGAGGAAGAATAGGAGGAGGAAAGAGAGAGGTGCAAGGGCATGGGAGAGGGAGGAGAGAGGTGTTGATGGAAGGCGGTAAAAGGTATGGGAGGGGTGGATGAGGGGGTAGGGGAGAGGGGGTGACGGGGGGGAGGGAGAGGGGAGAAGGGAGAAAGGAGAAGAGAACGGACGGATATTTGAAAAGGAGGAGGGAGAGAAGACGAAAAGGGCAAGTGGGAGGAAAGAAAAATAGAGAGGGAAACAGGAGGAATAGGAATAAGAAAATTAAGAAAATAGAGAACAGTTTGAAGATAAAGAGAGAAGGAGAAAGAGGGAGTGATGCTAGTAATGATAACAATAATTATAACGATAATGATAATCATAATGATGATAATGATGACAGTTATTATTATCATTGATATTCATATATTATTTATGTTAATGATGATGATCATGATAATAATATTAATGATGAGGATAATAATAATGATGATAAGAATAATAACAATAATAATAATAATAGTAGTAGTAGTAGTAGTAGTAGTAGTAGTAGTATAGTAGTAGTAGTAGTAGTAGTAGTAATAATAATAATAATAATAATAATAATAATAATAATAATTATAATAATTATGATGATGGTAATAATCAAAATCATAATCATCATAATAATAATGCTGATGTTGCTGCTGATAATGATAATAATAATAATAATAATGATGATGATAATAATAATAATAATAATAATAATAATAATAATAATATTAGAAATGATAAGATTAATAATAATAATAATAATAATAATAATAATAATAATAATAATGATAATAATAATAATAACAACAACAACAATAAAAAATAACAACAACAACAATAATAATAATAATAATATTTCTTTTTAAATAATAAAGAGAGCAAGATATATAGATAGAGAGAGAGAGAGAGAGAGAGAGAGAGAGAGAGAGAGAGAGAGAGAGAGAGAGAGAGAGAGAGAGAGAGAGAGAGGGGGGGGGGGGGGGGGGATCAAGAGAAAAACGGAGAACGAGGAAAACGAAATCTCGAGACAGAAAAAGCCAAACAGTGAAAGCCTTAATTTGAATACAAAACTTTATATGCAAAGACAAAACAGTAAACAAAGATAGAATGAAAAGAAACGGGAAGAGAAGAAGGAGAACAATCACGCTAATGCAAGAGGGGGAAAGCAAAAAGCAAAAGGGAAGGGGAGGAGGGGGAGGGGGGAGGGGGGGGAAGCGAAGAACTTCCGGTCCAATGAAGATTTGATCCGACACGCACGTGGTAGAAGACGCGGGTGGGGGGAGGGGAGAGGGAGAGGGGGAGGTGGGGAATGGTGTTGAAATGCGGATTCGGTGTCGACGGCGTACCCTGGATGATGATGAAAGTGATGGTGTTATGGCTTATGGGATGCTGACCTTCCGGTGGTATTTAGTCGATGGTGATGCTATGATGTTAATGTGTTTGAAAAAAAAAAATGACGGTGATGGGGTACCCTTGATGGATGGTGTTGATATGGTGTTATGGTGATGGAATGGTGACCTGGTGTTGGTACTAATTTCATGATGATGTTGCTATAGAATGCTATGGAATGCTGATGATGATGGTGTTCTCTCGACGATGGAGTTTGAAGTCATGGTGTTGAGCTGTTGATATTAGGTTATGCTGTTGTTGGGTTATGGTGTTGAAATACGCGTTCTCATGTGATTCGTAGA
>NC_061840.1:12686124-12688624 GCF_019202785.1 Penaeus chinensis
CTTGGGACGGAAGTTCAGATCGAACGCGATACGCCACACAGGAGGGGGGGGAGCAGGAGGGAGAGGGGGGAGGGGGACGAGTGAGGAGAGGAAGAAGGAGAACGGGAGGGGGAGGGGAAAGGGGGGCGGGAGGGGAGAAGGGGGAAGAGGGATAAGAAAGTAGGAGGAATAAGAGGGTGAGGAGACTGAAGGTGGACAGGAGGGGAGAGGGAGAAGAGGGAGGGAGGGAGGATGAGAAGGGAGGAAGGGAGGAAGGGTAGGAGGAGAAGGGGGAGGGAGGACGGGATAGGTGAGATGAGAAGAAAAGGGAGAGGGGGAGGGGTGATAGGAGAGGGAGATAGGAGGAGAGAGTGGGGGAAGGGAGAGAGAGGAAGGACAAACGTGTGGGAGAAAAGTGGGCATGAGAGGTCAAAGGTACTCAGGGGGCGCCGAACTCGAACAACACCAAAGGAACGACACGCAGCGCCTTGGACACGAAACTCAACAACAAACAAAACAAATGCGTATAAATAACAGCAAACGAGAGCCAGCAATAAAAAAGTCAAACACCAAGGACAGCGAACAAACAAATAAAAATGAAAACTCAGTGGACATCCAACAAACAAATAACAAACGAAATAGAAACCATTCCAAAGATAACCAAAAAAAAAAAAAAAAAAAAATGCCTTTACTTTAGAGATATATGAATAAACTACAAAAAATAACAGTCATGAAGAAGGAGAAGAAAAAAGAAACAGGCACAGAGAGGGTCATGCAGACCTATGTTGACCTGAGTGTTTGCAATGCACTCAGACCCAAGTAAAGAGTATCTATTGATTTTGCGGCTCTTTACGTTCGCTTTGTCGGCCCGCTCGCTCGCCGGGAATCAATCAATCGCGAAATCAAGAACTTGGAAATACTGGGTCGAGGTGGAAGGCAGCGGAAATGGTGATGATGGTGATGAGGAAGTGGGGGGAAGGGAGAGAAAGGCAGACGGAGAAGGAGAAGGAGAGGGGGTGAAAGAGGGGGTGGAGTGGTAGAAGGAGAGGAACGGGGATAGGGAGAGAGAGAGGGAGAGAGAGAGAGGGAGAGAGAGAGGAAGAGAGAGGGAGAGAGAGGGGAGAGAGGGAGAGGGGGAGAGGGAGAGAGGGAGAGAGGGAGAGAGGGAGAGAGGGAGGGAGAGAGGGAGGGAGAGCGGGAGGGAGAGCGGGAGGGAGAGCGGGAGGGAGAGAGAGAGAGAGAGAGAGAGAGAGAGAGAGAGAGAGAGAGAGAGAGAGAGAGAGAGAGAGAGAGAGAGAGAGAGAGAGAGAGGGATTAACACGACTACAGTTTTCCCACACGCACAATGGATGCACTCCGACACCCCGCAAGGGGGGGCGCGGGGCGGAGTGGGGGGTGGCAGTCAATACCGGTAAGGTGAGAGGGAGACGAAATGGGCGGTTCGGTGGGTGGGAATTCGCACAGTACTGTGAGGGCGGATTGGGCGACTGCGCTGACGAATAGGGAATAATGGCTATTCACATATGCACGAATATGTACACGCAGGCACCTAGACACGCGCATGTGTACACACACACGCGCGCAAGCGCACACACCAAAAACGCATACACGCACACACATGCACGGACGCACCCACGCACACTTCCTCTCCTGACGATGCAACCGCTCTTGCGTCTGCTACCGGTGTCGGCAGCTCCCCTCTCCCCTCTCCCCTCTCCCCTCTCCCCTCTCCCTCTCCCCACTCGGACTAAAGAGGAGCTGGCCTTCTCCCCATCGCGCACCACAACCACTCGACGCTCTCTCCCCTCTCCCCTCTCCTCTCCCTTGTCTCCCCTCTCCTCGTACCTACCCATTCGTGGCCCACTTTTGGCGGTGTGTGTGAGGGCGATTAGGTGTATAAGCCTACGAAAATATCTATTGCACATCTACAAGGATGAATCTGCATCTACATATGGACGTACAGGGCTGAGCGCGTGTGGAGGTCTTTCCGGTCCCAACTAGGAGGCTTATCAAGTACAGAAACTTTATCAAATGAAAATGTAAAACGATTATCATGTCTGGATTTGGCGGGAGGTCAAGCATTTGCCTGCTAGCTGTCTGAACCTACCCCCCCCCCCCCCCGTCTCGCTTTCCTCGGCCTCCCCTCATTCTCCAATTCCCCAACGCCGTCGATCACACGAACAATTAATCCAGCTCTGATGATGACGATAAATGTAATTAGAAATGAGCCCCTTAGGCGCACGATATGTTGTCCTGGCCTTAGGACAAGTGTTTTTTTTTTTTTTTTTCTGATACATAAAGCGGATCTCTCTCTCTCTCTCATCTGTCGCTCTTTTTATTTATCAATCTCGTGTGTGTGTGTGTGTGTGTGTGTGTGTGTATATATATATATGTATATATATATTCATATTAATATATTATATATTTATATGTATATATTTATATATATATATATATATTTATATATATATTTATATATACATATATTTATATGTATATATATTTATATATATACATATAT
>NC_061840.1:12693624-12695057 GCF_019202785.1 Penaeus chinensis
CTCATTCTCTCTTCTCTCTTCCTTCTCTCTCTCTCTATCCTCTCTCTCTCTCTCTCTCTCTCTCTCTCTTCTCTCTCTCACCACTCTCTTGTTCACTCTCGCTTTTGCCCACCCTCACTGTCTCTCTGTTTTACTCCCCTCTCCTTTCCTCGCTTCCCACTTTTCCTTTTGTCCCCCCCCCCCCCCCCCCCCCCCCCTCAACCCCTTTGGTTAATCACGGCCCGCAGGAGGATCAGGAGGCCGCCGCGCCACTGCAAGACCGCGACCGCCTTCCTCGAGAGTTCCTTAACTTCCTTGACCTTCTTATGGCCTTCCTTTATGGCTCCTCCTTCCTTCTCTGGGGGATCCGCCTTTTCATTTTTTTTTTTTTTTTTTTTTTTTTTTGATTTGCCTGATTTTTTTTAGTTTTAGTTTTTATTATATTTCCCTAACAAACGCTTTCATAAAACTCACGTACAGACAAGACAAAATTCAACATTACACACACACACACACACACACATTATATATATATATATATATATATATAGATAGATAGATAGAAAAGATATAGATATAGATATAGATATAAAATAATATATTATATATATATTATATATATAATAATATATTGTAATGTTATATTAATATATATATATTATATATATATGTGTGTTTTTGTGTGTATGTGTGTTTTTTAATATATATAAGTATATATATATATATATTATTATATAATTGGGCTATGTATGTGTGTGTGTGTGTGTGTTTTTTGTGTTTTTGATATATATATATATTATATATATATATAGTATATAATTTAAAAGCTAATGAAATAAGTTTTCTTATTAACGACCAATTTCCTGAAGAGCCCCTGTAAAATGTAGAATTCCAGTTTATGAAAAGAAAAGAAAAAAAAATAATCTTTTTCCTCGATTATGGTTAACTATTTCAAGATCCCCTTTCCGATTTTGGTTATCCACAAGGAAAGTAAGAAGAAAATATGCTCTCGTAAAAAAACAAGATTTACATCCGTATTCCCAAAATACCTACATTTTTTTTGTTTGTTTTTTTAAAAAATCCATTACGCTTTGGCCGGTTGATTGCATTTCTCTTAATGCATTTATCAGAAGCTAAAAATACGCTTCTTGCCGAGCAATTGCATAATCAGTCAGAAATGCTTTACCTTTTATTTCAGTTGTTGTTTCGTTGATGTTATTATCATCAGCATAGTCATCATAGTTGCCACCATTACCATTACTATCATTAACATCATCAACCTCATCCACATCCTCTCCTTTTCCTCATATCCTCCCCCATCCCCATCTCCCCCTCCCCCATTCATCGCATCCCCCTTATCATCTCATCTTATCTCCTCCCCATCATCCTCATGCTCGTATCCTCATCTCTTACTCATCCATCATCCTCATTTCCTTCATCTCTCCTCATATCTT
>NC_061840.1:12705157-12707657 GCF_019202785.1 Penaeus chinensis
GCCGGAAGAGGGGAATTAGGGAAAGGGGAGTGAATTGCCGGTATTCCGTTCCCTGTGACCTCCTCCTCCTCTTCCTCCTCCTCCTCCTCCTCCTCCTCCTCCTCCTCCTCCTCCTCCTCCTCCTCCTCCTCCTCCTCTTCCTCCTCTTCCTCCTCCTCCTCCTCCTCCTCTTCCTCCTCCTCCTCCTCCTCCGCCTCATCCTCTTCCTTCTCTTCCTCCTCCTCCTCCTCCTCCTCCTCCTCCTCCTCCTCCTCCTCCTCCTCTTCCTCCTCTTCCTCCTCCTCCTCCTCCTCCGCCTCATCCTCTTCCTTCTCTTCCTCCTCCTCCTCCTACTCCTCCTCCTCGTTCTCCTCCTCCACCACCACCACCTCCTACTCCTCCTCTTCCTCCTCTTCCTTCTCTTCTTCCTCCTCCTCCTCCTCCTTTTCCTCCTCCTCCTCCCTCCCTCCCTCCCTCCCTCCCTCTTCCCCGTCTCTCGTCGCCCGGAAGGGGTGCGTGGAGAATATGTCACAGTTTTATACGAATCACATGGCGTTCCGTCATATTTCGAATACTTTGTGGCGTTCGTGTTACGTGGTAGTTCGTGGTGTTGCGTGGTGTTGCGTGAATCGTTTTTAGGTGGCATCTTTTTACGTTGTGTTACGCGCTATAAATTCGGCAATGCAGGTCAATGAAGTACGGCGATTGATGCAGGAGAGCTGCCTCTCTACCAAGACAGTATGCCGGAGAGAAAATATATTTTGAGTAGACTCTCCCAAGCTGGTAGATTCTCATACACGCGCGCCGTCAGCATCCTTTTAACTACCTTGTCTCGCCGTAATTCGCAGTTTATCTACCGTGAAACAAGCTTCCCTTCAACTCTCCATCGGAAATATGTCTACCACTATACGCCTAGCTCATCAGTCTTCATCTACCGCGAAATATCTACCTTACTCGATTATCTACTCGCCCTTACCTGCCTCCTTTCCCCTCTCTCCCCATATGTCTTCCTCCGCTCGACCACCCTTCCCTTCTTTCATCTACACGCCTTTATCCGTTGCTTTCCTTTGCTCTTCTCATTCTTGCTTTTTTGTTATGTCTTTGCATGTTTGTCCTCTTCTCTGTTTCCCTTGCTTTATCCCTTGTTTTCATTTGCTTTTCTCATTAATTTTTCCCCTTCGCTCGCTCCTTTCTTTGTATTTTTTTTAGATTTTTTTTTCTTTTCTTTTTTCTCGTATCTCTATTCTCTAATTCGCATCATTTTATTTTATCTCAGATTTCTTATGTTTATAGTTTTCTTTCTCTCCTTTGTCATATCTTCCCCCTCTCTTCGCATTCTTTTCCTTCTTTTTCTCTATTCTCCCTCTCTTTGCAATTTATTAAATTCTCTTTTTCTTTTCTTCCTTAACCTTCCTTCTCTTTCTTCCTTTTTACCTTCCCCTCTTCTTCTTTATCTTCCTCTTTCCTCTCCATCTTTTCGCCTCCATATTCATCCTTTCATCCCCCTCTTCCTCCTCATATTTGCCTCTCAAGTTCCTTCTCCTCCTTTCCACCCCCTACCCCTTCTCCATTTTCTCGCCTCCCTCTCCCTCTTCCCCTCTTCTCCCTTCTCCATTTCCCCTCTCTTTCCTTTCGTGAATATCTACCTGCCAGTACGCATTTACGATGTCATTAGGCAGTTACGATTTTATGCACTCAGAAATATTGGGAGATGTGGCACCTAAGGGGAGAGGAGAGAGGGGAGATGAGGGGAGGAAAAGGGGGAACGAAGGGGGAGAGGAAAGAACGAAGATTTCCTCTTTCCTTGTCGTTTATTATCATTCTGTATTTTTCCTCGGGTCATTCGCCAATAAGAGTTAATATTCATATTGGTATTGGATTCTTTCTATTAGATATATGAAAATTGAAAGAGGGGAAAAAAATACATCTAAAAAAATCGCGTAATGAATGCAAACACGAGACTTGTACGTGATTCGTACGTCTGGCAAGGGGTTGGTTTCTTTAATCTCTCTCTCTCTCTCTCTCTCTCTCTCTCTCTCTCTCTCTCTCTCTCTCTCTCTCTCTCTCTCTCTCTCTCTCTCTCTCTCTCTCTCTCTCTGTCATTCTTTTTTCCTTCTTTCCTCCCCTTTCTCTCTTCGCTGATTCGCTCCCTTCTCGCCAATTAGGCTCCGGATATCTTTCCAGTCAAGGACACTTTGCCGACCGCACTCCATCACAGCCAATACATTTGCTTTTCATGGTTTGGCTGGAAATTCCAAAGGAAACCAATATCAGATGTGCATTGTCTCTCCCTGTGTCCGCGGAGAGCGTGTCAGCACGGAGGTTGCTCCTGCGCGCCCTCTGTCAGCCGGACGGAATACTATCGAGCCAAAAAGGTTTCATCTTTTTTTTTTTTTTGTATTTGAGTTTTATTTTCTAAACACGCGAAGTTAAACAGAATAATTACAAAACAAAGGTTCTCAATAGCTGCGACTCTTTCGACTTTAATGACAGATTCGGCAAGAGAATGATAGTACAGAAG
>NC_061840.1:12712657-12720157 GCF_019202785.1 Penaeus chinensis
TCTCTCTCTCTCTCTCTCTCTCTCTCTCTCTCTCTCTCTCTCTCTCTCTCTTTCTTCTTCTCTATAAGCACCTCCCCCTCTCTCTCTGTTCCTCTCTATTTCCGCCTCCCACTCTCTCTCTCTCTCTCTCTCTCTCACTCTCTTCCTCTCTATTTCCGCCTCCCTCTCCCTCCCTCTCTCTCTCTCTCTCTCTCTCTCTCTCTCTCTCTCTCTCTCTCTCTCTCTCTCTCTCTCTCTCTCTCTCTCTTCCTCTCTCTTCCCCCCCCTCTCTCTCTTCCTCTCCCACTCACCCTCTGCACCAAAATGGACAATTTGTAATGTTTATTGATTAACTCATTCTCTGATGCTCGCATTGTCCAGCGCCAACAAAGGGCTGCCAGCGGTGTTGTCATATATCGGCAGTATTAGATGCACATTTTATTCGTTTCAACCATTAGCGTTTTTTATCATAACAAAAATACAAAGATAAAGGTGGCTCTACCAAACACAGACTGACTGGCGCACGAGAAAAGCCGATAGACTGAATTCCACCAGACAGAATCTAATACGCTGCCATTACTAGATGATCGGTGAAATCCCATTACAACATCCATAAAACAAAAGCGTTTCCGAGGCCCGTGCGCGAGTCGTGCTTTATGGCGGGAAAAAAGAGAAGCGTGCCTGAATATTGAAAAAAAAAAAAAAAAAAAAAACGAGTCTGTGCATCAAAATAACTTTGGCACCATTAGTATGTGATAATGTTTATAGAGGTGAGAATTATAGGCTATAGAATCAATGGACGAATTTACTGATAATGATACATGGTAACCGAAATATACTATCATTGATTTATGAAGGTAAACTTTATTTGGGGCAATAATGGATGGTAGTGATTACAATAAATTATACACTCTATAGAGATTATAAAAACACTAATACTTAATATATATATATATATATATATATATGTGTGTGTGTGTGTGTGTGTGTGTGTGTGTGTGTGTGTGTGTGTGTGTGTGTCTATGTGTATATATGTATTGCATATATATACATATATATATACATATATATATACATATATATATATACATATATATGTGTGTGTGTGGGTGTGTGGGTGTTTATATATATATATATATATATATATATATATATATACCCAGTACATTATATCTAATTAAACCACTGATAAGGATTTCTATTACTGTAACCAAATCAAACAGCATCACTATCAAAATCATCTAGACAACAAGGCACTATTCATTATCAAACCATGTCGACTTGCCTCTTTAACCATCTGTTCATCGTCACCTCATGAGTTTGGAATCCTCGTCAACACTCTTCGGTCGCTTTTTAGGCTGCGGAAATTCCTCAGCGCGGCTTCCGCGGTGTGTTTGTCTCTTGTTTAGTCTTTGGCAAAATTAGCAACGGAAAAAGTGTCGGGAGTCTCGAGAACTGCAAGGTTTTTAAGTAAACTCAAGGTCTTGCCACGTCAGCCGCATTGGCCCGAGATCTAAAATACGTTAAGTTACTGTTTAAACAACTGTTGGTGAGCCCGTAAACATGGCCGTTAAAACAGCAATGACAGCTAAAAGGGTGTTCTTGTAGGGCTGCCATATATTGCAATTTTATGACTCTCTGGAGGGGTAATGGAGATACATTGTATATTTATACATATGCGTATAAAACGCCCTTGTTTACTCACTGCTACAGTTAAAATACCCTGTGTCAGCATCCGCTGCAAGAGTAAAGGGGAGGAAAAAGTGTTGGATCTGAAAGGTGCGAGATGAAATTCTTTGGCGGGTTTAGTCGCTCGTTTAACGACTGTGCACTACGTTTTATGACGTTTATTCTTTAAATAACTGTGACTAATTAGTTTGTTTCTTATTAAAGTTTTTGCTAACAAAACATAATGAAGATGACGATATCAAGAGCCACAAGAACCAACGTCTTCAGTTAATCTGTTACCGCTTATTTCGTCTGCCCTAAGAACCTGTAAAGTCCCCGTGCGTTGTCCGTTTGAAGTGTTTAATCAACAGTTTATTTTGATTGGTGGGTTAGCCAGTCAGTGTCCGCTTTTGTTTATTCAGAAGAATTCCCGCCAGAGCCGTGGGAAAGCGCCGTCTTCCTTGCCCTCACACTTCCACCTTTACTTTATAAATCCGTCAACCCTTCCGCCCTCCTGCTCTGGCGATCTTCTTTCCATCCCTTTTCCTCTAAACGACGAAACTATGCGAAACACAAACATCGATTCAACAGTTTTGATGGCAAATGCAGCCAACAATGGAAGCGAAATGGCGCGTTAATATAAACAATAAGACCCGTGGGACGCAACAAGTGGCTTCTTTGGCTGGCGTTTTCATCTACGGAACGGCGCTTTTATTGCCAGTTTTCTTCCTTGAAGATGTAGGTCTTATAAGGACAATTGACACTCGAGGTGCATCGCTACAGGTGTTCGGTTTCGAATTTCCATCACAGGAAATTGCAAAACAAGATTTCTTCTGGTGATAACTTAAGAGGAGAAATGGGTGTAAATTCTTGAATAAGTCGTTTTACTGTATATTGTCTTTGCTCTTTCGGTAAAAATTGGTTGAATGAAATTTAGATATTTGTTATATTAGTAATGTTGAAGTCATTATGATAAAAGCAAACCTTCACAAGTTTTATTTTATTTTATTTTTATTTTCACCTTAAGAACTTCCATTACGAGATCGGTTTCGGTGTTTTATTTCTTACTTCATTTCATATTTCATTCATAAATGTTATAATCCCAGATCGCGTCGGGTTCAAAACAGCTGGAAAGATATCGTGGTGAACAAAGCGAAAAATACAAGTAAAAAAAGGTTGCTTCACAGGTCGCTGTCGTGGTCAGGTGTCGTGTCGCTGAAACCGAACCTTCTGTTGCTGGGTCTGGGGGAGAGGCAGGGCGGGTTATGCATTAATGAGTAGACTTTCAAGCTCCTGGATGACCTAGACAAAATGTTGCATTATTGGCGAGCCGGTCAGATGATGATTGGCTTTCCCTCTTTGCAGACATGAAATTGATAAAGGGAGAATGTGTTTAAAAGTTGTTGTTTTTTTATTCATTCTACAAAGTGCCCGATTCACGATTCACTGGAGGGACATAAATACTTAGACGTCAAATTTGATTTTTGCCATTGATTGCCTGATGTATACAAATAAAAAAATAAAGAAAATTATCATTGAGATTATCACCATAATGCCTTCGTTTGTTTTTTTCTGTCACTACGCATCAATTTGGAACATGTAAATTTACAAAGAACATACTGCTCGATTGCCAAATAAATAAATAAATACATCTAGATGTGTTAGTTTATTTATCAAAAACGACTTTTGTGAAAATGCGAAAGGAAAATGGAGTTGGAAAACGAGGGGAGCTGAGGCAGCACAGGGAAGCTGGAGGAGGTCTGAGTAACTTTCGTGATAGAAAACGACATCAGCAGCGGGAGGGACTGAGGTATCACGTGTCGAAGAAAGGCGTCAGGGGGTGGGAGGGAGACGCAACCTCAGTTTCGCTCTCTTTGATCTAATAAACTTGCGTTCCTCCCCCTACCCCCGCCTATTTGCTTCTTTCTCCTACCCTCTTTTCTTCCGTCCCGCGTTCTCTCTTCAAAGGACGCGCCTGGAATGAGACCCGAAACTGTGACACAATAAAGATGAAAGTTATAGGGGAAATATGCTAATTTGAGGGAGTGATTTGCCCCCAGCGAAACGCCAGGCTGCGGGGTGGTGGCTGGGTGAAGTAGGGATGGTGGCGGTGGACGTGGATAGCGAGAGGATAAAGGGAAAGGGGAGGGTAGAATGGTGTACAGGGGGAGGGGAGGAAGAAGGCAGTGGGGGGTAAGAAGGGGAGGGAGAACCCCTCAACCAGTTCACACCCGAATGAGATTGGGTGAGGTGCCAACGCAGCATTTGATTCCCTCTAATGCAAGTCTTTCTATTTCCCCGTTCCCACTTCTTCTTTCTCTCCCTTCCTCCCTCTCTCTCTCTCTCTCTCTCTCTCTCTCTCTCTCTCTCTCTCTCTCTCTCTCTCTCTCTCTCTCTCTCTCTCTCTCTCTCTCTCTCTCTCTCTCTCTCTCTCTCTCTCTCTCTCTCTCTCTCTCTCTCTCTCTCTCTCTCTCTCTCTCTCTCTCTCTCTTTATATGTGTGTGTGTGTGTGTGTGCGTGTGTATACGTGCGTGCGAGCGTGCGTGCAAAAGCGAGCGGGCGAGAGAGAGAGAGAGAGAGAGAGAGAGAGAGAGAGAGAGAGAGAGAGAGAGAGAGAGAGAGAGAGAGAGAGAGAGAGAGAGACACTCAGAAAGAGAGAGAGAGACACTCAGAGAGAGAGAGAGAGAGAGAGAGAGTCAGAAAGAGGGAGAGAGAGAGTTTTGTCCATATCAACCTTATGTTTATTACAAATTCCATCCTCAATCACTTTGTTCTCCTTAATTATCACACCATCTGTCTCAAGGCCAAGTTCTGGTAAGGGAAGTACCTTATAGTTTAGAGATAATCATCTAACTAAACAGTTTAAGGAAGTAATTTATGAACCCTGTGCAATTTCTCTACTCTGATGTAGTTAGCGATTCCCCTCTCCTCCGCCTTCTCTCTCTCTCTCAACCTATCCTTGTTTCTCTCTTTCTCTCTCCTTCCCTCTAACCGAAGTTGTGGTCATTTATATCAATACTATGTTTTGTCCTTTCGCACTCATTACTTTGTAATTATGTAAGGTGATACGGCTTCATTAGCCGATCTAGATTCGCTCGTATTTTATTTTTTATTGTTTTAGTATTATCAACTGTTTTTTTTTTTCATGCGTGTTTCCTATCTCGTTCTCATTATGCAGCCCAGAGAGCGCCTAGTTAGAAGGCCAATTTCACTAAACATAACCCATTATTAAGGGTATTAATAACTTTGTCCCTAGTCAGGCCCCTCACTCCCATGCTCCGCTCTCCCGCCGTCTCGTTCGACGCAACACAACGTTTCGTTGCTAGGATACCAGTATTGCCTGGATGGTTGACGCTGCCATTTAAACCCAGATATGTCTAAAGTACCCTTGTGAGTAGTACGGTGAAGAGTGAGTGTGTAGTGCTTAGTAAGCCAATAGCAGCGCCGGTGGCTTTTTTCCTATAACGGGAAATTTTGGGGGCAGTTGGATTACAATTTTTTCCCTTCCTTTTCACCACTGTCGAATTACATTTTCAATTCAAATGAAAATAGACGGGGGGCTTATATTTTAAAAAAAGTCAGATTTGTGATGTTTAGTGTTCATATGCTTTTGTCAAAGTGGGATAAACTCTTCGGAAAAATCGTCTACCCGCGCCGCAGCCATTGGAACCTCAGGTCCTCTACCCATGTGCGCGTGGAGTCAGGGACGAGATCTGGCAACGCAGGGATTGTATTCCTCTCTCGTTGTCATTCGCTCATTTTTTATATTTATCTGTTCCCTTCCGATCAATATAATTTGTTATTTTGCCATTAATACAAATAATATTCAACATATTGAAGGAATGTGTACAGGTAGGATTATGAAAGATTGAGTAAAGAATTGGCGAAAAAAGAAATACGTTTCCCTCTCCGTGGCGCTGTGTGGCATCGCTTCCCCGCCAGTGTTCGAGTCTGAGATCCCGATCTTTGAGATTCCCGCCGCGACGCAACGGCCAGCGAGAGGGAGATTCGAGAGTCTCTATCGAAACGTTTTTTCCCTGTTTTTTTCCTCTGCGGCGAGTGTGCGGATTATTTTGGTCATTTCGGCCATCGAGGTAGCGGAGGATTCTCGGTTCCCTCGACTCGCCTGAGTTCGAATACGACTTCAGTGTTGCCAAAGTGTATACATTGTGTTTATTGGTGAATCAGGTTGTTTGTGGTTTGTGTTTGTGTTTATTAGAAATATCTAATTATAGTCTTTGTGAATGCCGAATATCCCAAATGAAATCTGAATCGCTGTGAATAAGTGATCGTGGAGTGTAAAAAAGTGCGAAGCGTTAGAAGCATAGACGCCTCAGGGAGTAACTTGCGGTCTTCAAAAACCTTCCTTTGCTTCCGGTGGTTATAAAAAAAAACAAAAAAAAACACCCAAGGCAGAAAAAAGCGAAAAACAATGCCCGAGGTAAGTCAAAGTTCTTTATCGTGGTTTAATTATTATAAAGGTACAAATTACTTAAGACAGAATGACTACAAATGGCAAAGTTTGGGTTCGTGAATGAGTGAACGTACTTTTTTTACTTGACAATGGAAGTATTGTTATATGTAATGAGATAATGCTTTGTACTGAATAAGGTCAGAGGGTATTGGCTGTTCTAAAGTTTATAACTGAACTGTATATTCTACTTATTTTGCTATCGCTTATCATCATCATTATCGTCAATATCGTCATCTTCATTAGCAGCAGCAGCAGTAGTAGTAATAGTAGTAGTAGTAGTAGTAGTTGTAGTAGTAGTAGTAATAGTAGTAGAGTAGTAGTAGTAGTAGTAGTAGTAGTAGTAGTAGTAGTAGTAGTAGTAATAGTAGTGGTAGTAGTAGTAGTAGTAGTAGCAGCGGTAGTAGTAGTTGTAGTAGCAGTAGTGATGGCAGTCTTGGGATATTTATATTATCTTTATTATTGTCTGTTATTGTTATTATTGATGCTGTTGATAATTATTGCCATCATTACTGTCAGTATTGTATTTTTTATCATTATTATTAATGACGTTAATATTTTTTTTTAGTTTTGTCATTATCGCAGTATCATTGCCGGAATTGATTTTCTACTTGTAGTAGTAGTAGTAGTAGTAGTAGTAGTAGTAGTAGTAGTAGTAGTAGTAGTAGTAGTAGTAGTAGTAGTAGTGGTAGTACTAGTCGTAATAGTAGTAATAGTAGTCTTGTTGTAGTTTTGATAATAATGATAGTTTTCCAATATTAATTGTTATGATAATGATAATTATTACCGTTGCGGTTTTGACGTACTATTACAACCACTAATGATTTTATTTGATGTTTTTAAGTCTTGAGTACATCAATGCAGATATAGCTATTTACTAGCTATATTGTGCGAGCTTACATTTTACAGTTCACAACGCTTATTGAATGCACAAGTCCTTTTAAGTATTTGTATCTTGTATAATAGCCTATAAAAATGGAAAGTCGGTATACAATGTCACGTATTTTTTTAACACCTGCACTGATGAAATATTAAAACATCGAAATCCGAAATCACCAACTGTTCGAAGTTAAGGAATGTAGGGTTATGTTCAACGCAACTTCAATCTGACAGTGTGCCAAGGTTCTTTTATCTGTCATTTATATTAATACGCCAGAGATGCCTGTATCTCCTGTAAGTCTAGATGAAACGATAGAAGAACAAGGAAGACACAAAGAATCCTTGTTTGATCCATATTGGTTTCGTCGTCTGGTAAGGAGTTTAAGCGAACTCGAAATGTCACGATGTATGTTCCTACCTTAGCGTGGGTGTGTTTTATTTCATCATTGTACACTGTTCTTAACTAAATTCTTGCCATCACTTTAGAAAACCTCATACATTCA
>NC_061840.1:12737657-12740157 GCF_019202785.1 Penaeus chinensis
CTGGGAGGGAGTGTGAAGCCAGAGGGGGAGGGAGGCTCGCAGCCACTCCGCCCCTGAGCGTTGAGCGTCCACGTGATTAAGCCCTGGAAATGTGATCGGCGTTTCTTCGAGGTGGACCTGCACGAGCCTGAGCCTTCCTCGGGCTGAAGTGACGTCTTGGCGGAGAAGAGATTCGGCGAGGAAGGAAGGCTGGGAGGACACGGACGGAAGAAGGACAGGGAGTCAGTAGGGTAAAGGGGCCACGCATGGGGGACATGAGTGGCCCGTGAGTTCTGAGGAGGAACTGCTTGTTGTGAGCGTGAGGGCGTGGGCGGCTATAATGAAAGGTGAGCCCAGCGTGGCGGCCATCAGCGGGTCTGCGGTGAGGGAGGAGCCTGCCGCACCGCCTCACCTGACACCGGGCTCGCAGTCGTCCCCGCCTGCGGCCGTGTCATTCCTCCACCATTCGCGGCACCACCACGCTGGCCTTCTGCGTAGACTCTCCCGCTACGCCTCCAGGGTGGTTCCCCTCGGCGCCATACGCGAGCACGAGACGAGGATCCTGCCGGAGGGGGACGCCGGCGCCGGCGCGGCCGCCCCCACGTCCTACGGCGCCACCATGGACGGCACCAACGACCTGCAAGGAGGTGGAAGCAGCCGGGGCGCCAGACGCAGGCGGAACGCAGAGGGCGCCAAGGACGGGACGTCGTCGCCCCGCGGAGACAACATTCCCGTGTGCCACCTGGCCAGGTCAGACAGCTACGAGCGCGCCATCAGCAGGAACCTGGCGACGTCCTCGCGGGAGAGCTTCACGAAGCTCCCCGCCCCCGCCAAGAGGACCAAGGCCCGCGCACCCTCCAGGCCCTCCTCCAGGAAGAAGTCCAACGTGTCGGACGTGTCCCGTTCCTCCAACACCTCCAACGAGTCCAACACCGCAGGGACGCACACGGGCCTAGCGGGGGGAGAGTCGCGGGCGGACCCCCCCTCTCCGGGCGAGGCGCTTCGGGGGGCCTTGGTGCCGCCCACCGCCGCCCCCAGATACTCCCTCAAGAAGTCCTTGGACCAGCCCGAAGGTACGTGTCCTGACGTAGGCTTCTGTGGCTCGCCCTTTGCGCGGGGACAGTCACCAGGCCTTTCGAGTGTCCTGCGATCAGGTTACCATCAACCTTGTTTAGATTTCAGGATTGTTTTTGTATCATCAATGGGGCTTGAGATAAGGTATCATTTCTCGGATCCAAAGTGAAGTTTCATTTAAATGTACCATATACCTCGTTATGACCAATGGGCATAGCGACAGATAGGGGTAAATAAAGGAAAGTGCATCCGTGTCATCAGCCGTTTCTTCTGAGCGTGATGTTACGACTCGGACGACCGACATTGCTTTCTGATTCGTAGTTGTCCATGTAGATTTATTTCACAATTTTGTCAGTTGTAGCAAAAACATTCTGTGAAGTCTTGCTTGAAGAAAATGACAAGGACATTAAATGCAGTCGTTTATATATATATATATATATATATATATATATATATATATATATTTTTTTTTTTTTTTTTTTTTTTTTTCGAGTTGATACCGTTTGTTTGTGATGTTTCTTCGGTTCAGGAAGTGTTATTGTAGTTACTATTACGATTGCGTATTTTATGTAGGACTATAGTATTTACGACATTTTTCATCATTCCTTTTTATTGCCCTTTGTATTTTCATTATCTTATTTTGTTGTTATCATCAGTAGTATTAATACTGGTATCATAATCGTCATTAATCATCATCACCTTCCACGTCAGTTGTATGTTATTGACCTGCGACGGAACGACATCAGCTAAACCTCTTTCTGGGCCGCTTAGACGTGGAATCCGCTTCAGGGGACGCTCGAGGCGGCTTCCACGCGGGAATTAGGTGGAGGAGAAGGGAAAGAAGAAGAAGAATGAGAAGAACAAGAACAAGGAGAACAAAATGAACAAGAAGGATGAGAAGGAGAAGGAGAAGGGTGAAAAGGATGAGAAAGAGGAGCAGGGAAGAAAAAACGGCGATGAAGACAGGAATAAGGGATAATTTTAGTCTTGTTCAAGCGGCGTTGATTAGAAGAAAGGGAGCAAGGAAAAAGATTGATAATCATGATCACAATAAATCGCGCGGGAGAATATGAGCGAATGGAAATTATAATTTTTCACTGTCAGTTTTTGAGTGGGAAGTCATGGTCTAATCGCGAACATTTACGTGTTGAAAAAGGGAAAATGAAATTAGGAAAGTTTTATACGGGTACTTTCAAAGAGGGCACGTGACATATTTATGTTAGATTTTGTATGCAATATTTATTGTATGATTGTATGGAATTAATTTGCTTGGGTTTTAGATAAAGGACTGGCATATATATTTTTATTCTGATGTTGCTTATTATTTATGAATATATTTTTTGCTTTATTTTTCCCGTACCTATACCATTATCACCACCACTTACTACTACTACTGCTGCTACTGCTACTGCTACTGCTACTGCTACTGCTACTGCTACTGCTACTA
>NC_061840.1:12782657-12787657 GCF_019202785.1 Penaeus chinensis
AAAATCAAGTGGAAACACGGAGAAGGGCGAAAGAGACATGGCGGCGTCAAGGGGAAGTGTCATGAGCCATTATTCATGATCATAGGTAAGGGGAGACGGGGGATAGAGGGAGGGAGGAGGGGGGCAGAATGAGGGGAGAAAGAGAAGGGGTTACGGTCAGGTGGTCATCTATGTCGAACGTTGAGGGGAGGAAGAGCAGAAAAAAAAATGGAGGGAGAGGGGAGGAAGAGGAGGAAATGAAGGGGGAGTAGGAAAAGGAGGGAAGGAATAGGAGGAAGAGGGGAGGAAGAGGAGGAAATGGAGGTGGATTAGGAAAAGGAGGGAAGGAATAGGAGGAAGAGGAGGGAGAAAAAGGGTAGGGAAGGAAAAAGAGGAAAGGGAGAGAGGAGGAGTGGGAAAGGGAGGAAGAGGGGGAGGAAGAGGAGGAAATGAAGGTGGAGTAGGAAAAGGAGGGAAGGAATAGGAGGAAGAGGAGGGAGAAAGAGGATAGGGGAGGAGAGAGGAGGAATGGGAAAAGGAGGAAAAGGGGAGGGGGAGGAGGGGAAACAGGTGGATTTGTTGTGCCGCGAGTGTTGGAATACTATATGAGGAGCTAATTTAATTTGTTTGTTTTTTTGGGGGGGGAGGGGGGTTTTTTTAATTATTCTTTAAAAAACGCATCGTTTTTATATTTTATGTGGTGTTATTTACTGGGAAATTTGGGTCGAAATTGCCCTCTCGCGGGTCTTTCCGTCTTCCAAATTTTGTATACTGTTTTTTAATTAGTATTATGCGTTCACATATTCATTTATTTAATGATTGAATCATTATCTCTATTAACTAACTTATTACATAATCAGATGTTTTTTTTTCCATTGTAATACGTTTTTTTTTCCATTGTAATACGTAATTTTCGTGATCTTGATTTGTTTTTATTACCTGGGGTCAAGAAGCCATTGGGGGGGGGGGGGTTTGGGGGGTAGTGAGGGAAAGCTGGGGGTTTTTTTTCCCAAAAGGAACGGGTTTCGGGGGGGGGGGGGGGGGGGGAAGGGGGCGACGTTTAAGGAAGTTTGGGGGAAAGTGGTTGGGGCCAAGGGAAGACAAGAAAATGAAGAGGGAAGGTTAAGAAGAGAGAAATTAAAAAGGGCGTGAATTTAATAAGTCGGCCCAAAAAAGGAGAAAATGTAAAGCGGTAAAAAAAGATTTAAGGGTTTGGGAAAAAAAAAAAAAAAATGGAAAAAAAAGGGGCGAAGATAAAGGAAGGGGAGTTAATGTTAAAATTTTTTAAAGAAAACAAAAACAAAAACAATACACTCAATAAAACATGTGTGAAAAGGAAACTTCAAAATAACAAGTTAAGCAAGTGGAAAGGTCAATAAACATAGGAGTAAGAAAAAAAAAAAAAAAAAAAAAAACGTAAGAAAGACAACTGTGAAAAAACAAACAAAACGGGGCAGTCCCCACCCCCCCCCGGGAAAAAGGAAATTTTAAAAAAAGGAAAAAGGGGGGAGGGGGGCCCCTGGGGGGGGTGAGGGGGGGGAGGTAAATTCGAAAATTTTAAAACCCGGGAGAGGGGAATATGAAGGTGGATAATCAGCTCATTGGGACGAGATTTTTGACGCGGTTGGGGCCCTCAAAGGGGGGACGGAGGCGATCGAGGGTGGGAGAGGAGAGGGGAAAAAAAGGGGGGAAAAACAAAGGGAAAGGGGGGGAGGGGGGAGGAGAGGAGAGAGAGAGAGAGAGAGAGAGAGAGAGAGAGAGAGAGAGAGAGAGAAGAGAGGAGAGAGAGAGGGGTGAGAGAGAGAGAGAGAAAGAAGAGAGGGTAAGAGGGGGGAGGGAGGGAGGGAGAGAAAGAGAGAGAGAGAGAGAGAGAGAGAGAGAGAGAGAGAGGAGAGAGAGGAGAGAGAGAGAGAGAGGAGAGAGAGAGGAGAGAGAGAGGAGAAAGAGAGAGAGAAGAGAGGGGAGAGAGAGGAGAGAGGGGAGAAAGGAAAAGGGGAGGGAGAGAGAGAGAGGGAGAGAGAGGGGAGAGGGGGGAGAGAGAAGAGAGAGAAGAGAGAGAGGGAGAGAGAGAGAAGGGGAGAGGGAACATGAATAAAGGGGACTAACAGGATTTTCAAAATAAAACAAGGAAAACACGCCCCGTTTCTGTTTTTTCTTTCTCTGTTTGATTGCATCGGGTAGAAGGAAGGGGGGGAGGGGGGGGGGAGGGAGGGGAAAGGAGGGGGGGGGAGGGGGGAGGGAGAAGGGAAAAAAGGGGAGGGAAAAAAAGAGAAATAAAGTGGAAAAAAAAAGGGGGAGGAAGAGGGGGGAAAAAAGGGGAGTAAGGAGGGAGGGGGAAAAAAGGAAGAAAGACAAGAGGAAAGGATGGGAAGAGGAGGAACTGAGAAGGAAAGGAAGGAAGGGGAATGGGGGGGAAATGAAAAATGTAGTAGAAAGACAGAGAGAGGGAAAAGGTAGGGGGGGAAGAAGAAAGAAGGGTAGGGTGAGAAGGGGAGAAAGAAGAGAAGGGAGAAGGAGAGAAAGGTGAGGAACGGATAGGGGAAGGGAAAGGGGGAAGGGGAAGGGTTGAAAAAAGGGGGGGAAAGGGGGAAAAGAAAAAGGGGGGAAAAGGGGGAGAAGAAAAGAAAGGAGGGAACGGATAGGGAAGGGGGGAAAAGGGGGGGGGGAAAAAGGGAAAGGGAGAAAGGAAAGGGAGAAGGGAAAGGGGGAAGGGGAAAAAGCCTTTTTTAAAGAGCGGAAAGTTTTCGGGTTTTGGGTGATGTAGGACCTTTGCTCTTGTGAAGCTGCGGGCTCGTGTTTTTGTCCGAAAGTGTCGCTCGGCGGAGGCGTGTCCGAGTTTTTGTGTCCCCGCTTTTGTTTTTGTTGTTGTCAGGGCTGGCGGGGCTTAATTAATGATGTTCTTTCCGTTTTTGCTTCTTGTTTTTGTTAGTGTTGATGTCGTTTTCATCATCTCTATCACAAACATGATTATCTTCAATGATATCACTATTGTTGTTGTTGTTACCATCATGTAATCATTATTGTCGCTGTTGATGTTGTTGTCATCATGTCCTCATCACTGTTATTTATTGTTATTGTTGGTACTAAGTTATCAGTTATATTATTATATTGTTATATTGTTTGTTGTTATTATTATTTTATATTATTATTTTGTTATTATTATTTTTGTTATATTATTACTACTACTAAAATTTTAAGGGGGTTTATTCTTATTATTTTTTGTCTTTATTATTATTATTGTTATTACTATTATTATTGTACTACTATTACTTTGTATTATTAAGAATATCTTTAAAATTATTTTTATTATTTTTTTATTAATTATTTTTTTTTTTATTTTTTTATTATTATTATTATTTTATTTTTGACCCCCCCCCACACGCACATACCTTCTCTTATTTTCTTATTATTACTTTTTTAATTTATTTGTTGTACTAACGTTATTATTATCATCATCGTCGTCTTTATTATCCTCGAAAGTGCGGAAACTCCCATAATCTTCCATAAAACTTTCGCTATAGAACGCCTCTTGTGGGGCGTGACGTGAAATCTTAAAGCAAATAAAGAGTGATTTTGGTAGTGACCTTGACGGAATCCTCAGCGAGGAGCTATCTATGCGCGCACATGCCCACGCCTACATGGATAGATTACATGGCACTCACATTGTTGGTTTTGGAAAAAAATGGGAAAATACACTAAAATAGAAAATTTTCTCTCTCCTCTCTTTTCCCTCCCCTTTTCTTCTCTCTCTCTCTCTCTCTCTCTCTTTCTCTCTTTCTCCCTCTTCTCTTTCACTTTTCTCTCTTTTCTCTTTCTCTCCTCTTTCTCTCTCCTCTTTCTCTCTTTCTTCTCTTTTCTTTCTCTCTCTCTCTTTCTCTCCTATTTCTCTCTTTTTTTCTCCCTTTCTTTTCTCTTTTTCTTCTCTTCTCCCCTTTTCTCTCTCTCTCTTTTCTCTCTCTCTCTTCTCTCTCTCTCTCTCTTCCTCTTTTCCTCTCTCTACTCTCTCTCCCTCCCCCTCCCCCTTCTTCTCTCTCTCTCTTTTCTCTTCTCTCTTCTCTCCCTCCTCTCTCTCTCTCCCTCTTTTCTCCCTCCTCTCCCCTTTTCCCTTCTCCCTCTCCCTCTCCCTCTCTCTCTCTCTCTCTCTCTCTTCTCTCCCTCTCTTCTCTCTCTCTCTCTCTCTCTCCCCTCTCCTCTCCTTCTCTCCCCCCCTCTCTCCCTCTCCCCTCTTCCTTCCCTCCTCCAATCTCTCTATCTATCTATTATTATCTCCATTCTTTCTTCACCCCATTTTCACCTCAGGCACGGACATCCAAAAACCCCCGTCTGTTGGAGTACAAAAAAATTTGGTATAACAATAAAACTCCATCAAGAGATAATTACGTCGGCTAGGCAGTTTGAGTGACGGCACGTGAGGGGTGGGGGGTGGGGGGGGGCGATAAAAAGATACACCAGCGTTTTGGAGGTGTGGGGGAGGGGGGTGAGGGGGATGGGAGGAAAGGGGGAAAAGGGGGATTGGAGGAGAAAAAGGGAAAAGGAGGAAGTGGGGGAGGAGGAGTGGGGAGGGGAGGAAAGGGGGGGGGGATTGGGAGGAAGAAAAGAATAGGGAGGAAGAGGGGGTGGGGAGAGAGAGGGGGAGGAGGAGGAAAAGGAAAAGAAGAAAGGGGAAAAAGAAGAAGAAGAAAGAGATGATAGAAGAGGACGTGGAGGTAGAGGAGGAGGAGGAAGAAGAAAACGAAAATGGAGATGGAGGTGGAATTAAACGTGGAGGGGGGGGGGGGGGGGGGAAGGAAAATGGGAAATTTTAAATGAGAGGAGTGAGGGCGAGGGAAAAATGGGAGTAGAAGAAACGCGGATAAATGACCATGGGGATAGGGAGAATGAGAAAGAAAGAAATGGAAGAGCAAACGATGCAAGGGCAGATTCCACCTGAAAAAGTGGAAATAGGAAAAGATACGAAATTAAAGGGTAGAAGAAATAGAGAGAGATATAATAGATGAGGAATAAAGATTAAAGAAAATAAT
>NC_061840.1:12795157-12802657 GCF_019202785.1 Penaeus chinensis
TCCTCCTTAAAAGAGCTAGTTGAACCTCGCAGAGAAGAGGCAGAGGGAGAGACTGGACCGGACGACAAAGGCAACATTATTCTTAGCATTACGAAGCTGTTGCTCCTGCCACAGAAGAGGTGTTGACTCACTCCGTAGAGGCTGCGCTCGCACAAACCCTGCTGTGTTCTCACGCCGAAGTAGTTGAAGACTTGCGGTTGTAAAGTGGCCTGTGGAGTACAATCTCTTCCTTTCACGTCAAGTCGATGCGTGTTGGCGACGTGCATCCGAGAAAGCTAAACATTAGTTAGAGGAGAAAACATTGCCGAGTCATTAGAATTATGAACTATATCATGACTTTTTTTCTTTTTTGTGTGTGTGTGGGAGGAATAGAACAGCTTTGTGACCTGTATACGTCTGTTAGATCTGTTTGTTTTTGTCTTTGTGTATGCAGCTGTATGTACCTGCATGTGTGTGAGTCATTAATTGGGCGTTGTATATCTACCTGCTTCTTTGCATATGCAGCTGTTTGAATATCTTTATCTGTATTTGTCATTACTTGTGCGTGCGACTGTTCACGCATCTCTCCTGCCATCATGAGCCAACCCTCAATATATGGCAGCATGGTAATTGCCCCCGTGGTGTCCGCCTTGCCCCCGCCCCCAACGTTAAACCAGGCCATCGGAGGCTGCAATTTATATAAAAGCCGTCGCTGGGAAAGGTCATTTAGTTGCTGAGTAATCGCGCTGCCTCGGTTGGTGATGTGAGGGAAAAGGTTATTAATAGTATTCTTTTTTGTTATTAGCCTCGTTATTTGTATTTGTACTTTTTATATGCTTTCTTTTGATTGATGTGCATATTTGTTTCGATGTTATTCTCAGTATTATTTTTACATTGACTTCTGATATGACTTGATTTATCTTTGTATGGTCTATAAGTTTTGATTATTAGTTGTAATGTAAATTAGATAATTGGAAAGGTGAATTATCACTCTATCTATCTATCTATTTTTTTTTCTCTCTTATGGCATTGCTATGATCGATCACACTGTTTCTCGCCCATTCTACTTACCTTGCTCTTTCGTTCAGCCTTTGGGTGTTCACTGTAACCGAAGGGGATTTGCTTTTAGCTTCCCTTCCTTCCCCCTCTCTTGTCCTCTCTCCCTCTCGCCCTCTCTCTCTCTCTCACTTCTTCCCCTTTCTCTCCCCCCCCCCCCCCCCCATCTCTCTCTCCTTCCTTCACGGTAATATTTACGTTAAAATGCAGAAGTCGTTATTCTGATTTTGACCTTTACCCGCTCGCTAACATCCTTGCCAAGGCGAAAAATGAGGGATTGTGAGAATTAAAGAGAGACGTAAATAGAAAACGACGGAGAACTGGAAAAAAGAAAGAAAGAGTAAGAGGGAGGCAAGGGAGGAAGCTCCGTGATGAACTCCCTTTCACCCGAACCTTGACATTGTTACTTAGTTCCCTCATTCTCGTCGCCTCCCCCCCTCCCTCCCTCCCTCCCTCCTTCCAATCCTCTCTTCCTCTCTCGCTCTTCCATTCCACCCCCCTCCTCTGTCTGATTCCCCTCTCCCCTCGTCCATAAGCTCTCCCCCCCCCCTCTATCTGCCGTCCCTCCTTCCATGAGCTTCACATAGAAAACGGGATTTATGTCGCTTCGGCTTTCCGTACCTCGCCAGTTCTCTTTGCAAGCTCCTTTGGGATTCCTTGCCTTTGAATATCCTTCGATATCCTTTGCATCTTTTTGTGTGTGCTGATGTTGGCTCGAGGTACGAGATCCTCTAAGTCTGGCGAGGTTACGGAGGTGGTGGAGAGGGGAACGACAAGGAGACGTGACAGGAAGAGAGAGAGAGAGAGAGAGAGAGAGAGAGAGAGAGAGAGAGAGAGAGAGAGAGAGAGAGAGAGAGAGAGAGAGAGAGAGAGAGAGAGAGAGAAAGAGAGAGAGTGAGGGTTAGGAGGAAGAAGAGAGGGTTGGGGAAAAAAGAGAGAGGATGGAGAAGGAAAGAGAGAGTTCAGGATAGGGAAAAACATAGATATATCAGCCAATGAATACACAAACAGCTATATAGAGAATCCGAGAAGAAAAGTAACAGAACGAGAAAGAGAAAAAGAAAAGAAGAGTAAAGGTGATAAGGCCCCGCAGTTTTTCTGGTTCGGGAAGTGAAAGGTTTTCTAGAAAGAGACTTGAGCAGCTCCCGGTCGCATTTGCTCAGCCAGTCGCAATCGGCGCAAATACGAGGACAAGGAGGAGGAAAAATAGATCGAAACAGACAAACAGACAGAAGACAGGTAGGCAAATAGACAGAGAGGGAAAAAAAGAGAAAGGCAGGCAGGCAGGTAGAGAGAGGCAAAAAAAAAAAGATCATGGTGCAAAGAGGTAAGTAGGCAAACAGACAGAAATACAGTCAAATAGACAACACGCGCACTCACACACACACACACACACACACACACACACACACACACACACACACACACACACACACAAGCCGTCAGACCCAAGAGACAGCCATCCGTGTGAAGAGGCGCGGCGGGGAGGGGGTGGGGTATGGTCCAGGCGGGGGGGGGGGGGGGGGGCACCTGTCCGCCTCGTCCCTTCTTCCCGCTTTAAGGAGAAGATCTCAACGGCGGCGGCGGCGGCGGCGCCAGGAGGGGCTGCGCTCTCGCCTCGGGCTCCGTGCCTCCGGGTATTCGAGGGCTTTGGCTTATTCTGGTGGATGCTGCTGTGGGTGTGGTTGTCATTAGTATCATCGTCATAGTTATTATGATTATGCTAATGATCATTTATCACACACACATGCATACATGCATGCATGTATGTATGCATGTATGCATGCATACATAAATTCATACTCACTTACATACATACATACATACATACATACATACATACATACATACATACATACATACATACATACATACATACATACATACATACATACATACATACATACATACACTCATTCATTCATGCACACGCAAAGATAGATATATATATACTTATATATATAAGTATTTATATATATATTAGATAGATAGATAGATATAAAGATAGATATACATTATATGTATATGTGCCTGCATCTATATATCTATCTATCTATCTATATATATATATATATATGTGTGTGTGTGTGTGTGTGTGTGTGTGTGTGTGTGTGTGTGTGTGTGTATGTGTATGTATGTATGTATGTATTTATATAAATACATATAAATATATAAATATATATATATATATATATATATATATATATATATATATATGTATATTAGTGTGTGTGTGTGTGTGTGTGTGTGTGTGTGTGTGTGTGTGTGGTGTGTGTGTGTATGTGTATGTATGTATGTACATATGTATGTATGTCTTTCCCTTGTCCATCTTCAGCTCTTCCGTCTTCCTCCTCGTCCTCCCCCTCTTATTACCCGTTCATTCGTCCCTTATTCTCCTCCTCCACCTTGCCCACTTTACGCTCCTCCTCCCCTTCCTCCTTGCCTTGCTTACCGGCGCTCTCTCCCGCCGCGGCCGCTGTTGCTTCGCACTTTATGAGGGCGTGCGAGCGGCTCCTTCCTCATGGCGGCGCTTTCTTTGCCTCGGCTCTTCCCTCATGGCCTCTCCTTCTCTTGTTCCTCTTCTTCTCTGGTTTCTCTTCCCTATTTCTTCTTCTCTTTCTCTTTATTTTTTTCTTCTTCTTCTTCTTCTTTTTCTTCGCTTTCTTCTTCGTCTTTTTTATTTTTTTTTTCGTTTATGATGCTCTTTTCGGATATCTGTTGAATCCTTCCTCTTCTTATTCTCCAATTTCCCCATTTTCTTGATTTCCATATTTATTTCTTATCTTTTCTTCGATTTCTGTTTTACTGCATCGTATATTTTCCTCTTCTCCTAACCAATCATTTCTCTCTTTATTACGTTTCGTTTCATTTCTTGTTCTTCTTTCTCCTTATTATCTTATCTGCATTTTCCTTATGTCTCTCTTTCTTTCCTCGCCCGCTTTCCTTTCTCTTTCTTCCTCCTCTTTCCTGCCGATTTCCGCTCCTCTTCCTCTTCCTACTTTTTTCCAGATTTCTTATTCTCTTTTTCGCCATTCCTCTTTTCAAACTTCAGCCTTCGTAGGTTTTTTTGTTTTGTTTTGTTTTTTTATTGTTTTTTGTTCTGCTTTGACCTTTATCGTTCGTGAGCACTGCCGTAATTATCGCCTGTTATTATCCTTCTCTCCTTAATAGCTATCATTATTTATCATTGTTGTATTATTGTTTCATTCAGTATTATTATTATTAGTACTGCACAGTAGTATCATTATTACAAGTAAAATTCTCAGTATTATTCAGTATTAGCATTACTATCAGTATTCAATATTACAATTATAACTATTCAGCATAATTATAATTTTAGTTGAGTATTATTATTATTATTATTGTGAAAGTATATAACACATAAATACACACATACTTTTTAATTGATTCACAATTATTATTATGAGTATTATTATCGCCAGTGTCGTTCAGTATTGTTATCAGTATGATTGTCTTCTCCTGCCTCCTCAATCTCTTCCTAGTCCTCCTCCTCCTCCTCCTTCCTCTTGATTTTCTTCCTCTTCCTGCGAAGTAAATCCCCCTCAGGTTCTTGGTGTTTTTGTTTTTTTGTTCCAAAGGGAAACTTTCGTGGTTCCTTTTTTTTCTGTGGCATTGATTTTTTGTAATGCCTTTCCTTCTAAAGATGTGAGATTTCTAAAAAAGTTGTGTGTGTGTGTATAAAATATGGTTCCAGTTCCGAGGGGTTTACTGGGAAATTTGTTCGTTTTATGAATCTTGAGGAATACTAAGATGCAGATACGTACATAGGCACATGTGTCCTTCTCTTACACAAACACGCATAAACGTACTCATGTATCCACACGTAAATATATAGATCAGTCGCCCCTCCCCCCTCCGTCTCTCTCTCTCTCTTTCTATCTCTCTCTCTCTCTCTCTCTCTCTCTCTCTCTCTCTCTCTCTCTCTCTCTCTCTCTCTCTCTCTCTCTCTCTATCTCTCTCTCTCTCTCTCTCTCTCACTTACTCACTCACTCACTCACTCACTCTCTTTCTCTCTCTCATTCTCCCTCTTTTTTTCTTTCTTTCGTTCTTTCTCAGCGCTTTTATCCCCCAATCTTCTAGCGTTCTTCCTACTCGCGTTCACAGTCTCGCTCGTATTCATCTTTATCCTTTCTGTCTTTCTATCTCCTTCCTCTTTTTGCTGTCTTATTCTCATCTTCCTTCCGGACTGCATCGTGGGAAGTGACGTTATGTCTCCCGAACTGACTATACTTTCCTCCTCGTAACACAAACCTCAGGCGTCGTGCTATGGATTTCCCATAACACCTTCTCTCCTTCTCTACCGTTCCTTCTTATTTTATCTCTTCAGTTTTTTTTTTTTCTTCTTCTTCTTCTTCTTCTTCGTTTTCGTCTTGTTTCGTCTTTTGGTTCTTGTTTTCTTTTTATCACCTCCGATATCATTATCAGAGTCATCATAATTATCATCATTGTATTTATTATCGTCATTATTATCATAATCTTATTATCTTTGCCATTGTCTCCGTCGTTAACATAATCATCATCATCATCACCACCATCACTCTGCTTCTTCCATCTCATCCTGTTCTCTACTTCCTCCTCTCTTCCTTTTCCTGCTCTTTCTTTTCCTCTCTCTATATATATGTCTCTCTCTCTCTATCTATTCCTCTATCTATCTATCCCTCTATCTATCTATCTATCTATCTATATATCTATCTCTCTCTTTCTTTCTCCCTCCTTCTCCCTCCTTCCTTCCTTCCCTCCACAAACACACACACACACACACACACACACACACACACACACACACACACACACACACACACACACACTTCACTCACGCACTAACATACTTAATAGCATCTTCACTCCCTTGCTCTCATTTACACACACTCGCTGTCTGACATTCTCTTCCTCTTATTGACGTGAGGTATTAACTCTTTTTGTACCCTGCTCTTCCTTTGCTTCGCCGAGGAAGATTTAGGGCCAACTAAATATAAATTTTAGGAAAAGAAAAAGATTAAAAGTTTCTGGCCAGATGTTATGAGAGCTTGATGTGAAGACCAGCCTCTTCACGTCTTGTCAATGGCGCTTACGTTGTCTTAATCTTTGTTTCTTTATTATTTTCGTTTTTCTTTGTTAGGGGGGAATATTGGTATTTTTGGGGTGCGGTTCTTTTATTAGTGAGGCTTTCTCTCTTTCTGTCCCCGACTCTCTCTCTCTCTCTCTCTCTCTCTCTCTCTCTCTCTCTCTCTCTCTCTCTCTCTCTCTCTCTCTCTCTCTCTCTCTCTCTCTCTCTCTATCCTTCCATCTCTACTTCGTCTCTCCAGTTTCTGAGCCCCCTCCCTCTCTATCCTTCCATCTCCACTACCCCTTTCCTTCCTTCCACTCCCCCCCCCCCCTCTCTCTCTCTCTCTTTCCACCTCTCCACCCCTTCTCTGTACCCCCAGTTCCCCGCCGCGGCTTCACAGTTCGCTCCTCCTCTCTACATCATCCCAGTTCCCTCCCCTCTCTCCGTCTTCCTCTGACAGATACATTTTGCTCGGAATGATAACTTAGGAAGTCTCGGATCATCATCGTACGCCTAACGTGGACAAATGAAGGAGATAATCAATGGGAAGCGAGGCGCTGGAACAGAAGCACGTACGCGAGGTTCTGGAGTGTTGTATGGGGTGAAGGGATGAGAGGCAGAAAGGGAAAACTGAAGGAGATGGAGGAGTGTGGTGGGAAGTGGACGATGGCAGAAGGAGCGTGGAAGGAAGAAGAGGCAGGAAGCTTGTAAAATGAGGAGGAGGAGAGGTAGCGAGAGGAGGAAGAGCTAAAAGAGTACGCCTCGGAAGGTGGAGTGGCCTGAGGACCTATTGAGCTCTGAACACAAAACAGAAAATTTCTATGCGCTCTGCATAAGAGCTGGGTTTTAGAATGCGGGGTTTCGTCCGTAGAGTTCGATGGTAGCCGGCGTTGGCATGTGAATAGAAAGAACTAGTAAAAGTAGGTGAAAATGCAACAGTTGTAGCAGTAGTAGTAGTGGCAGCAGAAACAGCAGCAGTAGGAGTAGAAGTAGAAGTAGGAGTAGGAGTAGGAGTAGAAGTAGGAGTAGGAGCAGCAGCAGCAGCAGTAGAAGCGTGGTAGTAGTAACAGTAGTAGTAGTAGTAGTAGTAATACTCAAAAAGTTAAAGTGGCAGCAACAACTGCAGAAGTTGTAGTAGAAGTAGTAGTAGCTGTAATAGCAGCAATAATGCCAATAGCAGTGGTGATTGCAAGAGAAATGTACCGATTAGCAGTTATTTCCGTAGTAGTACTTAGCAGTGGCAGTTTTGGTAAAAGCAATCGTTGTAGTGAAGAAGTAGTGTTGTAGTGGACGCTGTGGCGGCGAAGGCGGCGGTGGCTTGCCTAAGACCGGAAAAGAGCGTCGGGAGAAGGTCGTGGAAAGGCGAATACGAGTTTGAATATTAAAGGGAAGCGCGA
>NC_061840.1:12812657-12817657 GCF_019202785.1 Penaeus chinensis
AGGGAGGGAGGGTTTAGTGCGGGGGGGGGGGGGGGGGCAGTATTTGCAACAGTTGATGGTACTGTTTATGTAGAAGTATAGATTGATGAATTTCCCGTCGACATGTGTGCTTGTGTGTGTGTGTGTGTGTGTGTGTGTGTGTGTGTGTGTGTGTGTGTGTGTGTGTGTGTGTGTATGTGTGTTTGTGTGTGTGTGTGTGTGTGTTTGTGTGTGTGTGTGTGTGTGTATGTGTGTGTGTGTGTGTGTGCGTGCGCGTGCGTGCGTGTATATGTTTGTGTGTGTGTGTATAGGTATGGACGTATGTATGCATATGTCTGTGCTCTCATACGTGCTTACTGTGGGTTGTGTGTGATCGCGTTCATGCTTGTATGTGTCTACTTGCCCGCGTCTGCGTTTGTTATGCGCCTCATACACGCCTCCACCGCGGCGATCGGGCAATTACCCAATGTCTGCGTGCACCACAATGGCCGTACCCGCGCGACCGCCGTTGCCGCCACACCATTGCCTCAAGGTTGTTGTGCGTCGTTCCTTGCAACATATGGAAACAGGAAGGAGTGTAGCTAGGCGAGGGATGGGGAAGAAAGGAGGGAATATATATATATGTATCTCTCTCCCCTTCTCCCCCTCTCTCTCTAAACCCTCTCTCTCTCTCTCTCCTCCCTCTATCTCCTCTCTTTTCCCCTTCTCCCTCTCCCCTCCCCTCTCCCTCTCCCTCTCCCTCTCCCTCTCCCTCTCTCTCTCTCTCTCTCTCTCTATCTCCTTCTCTCTTCTCTCATCCCCTTCTCTCCTCATCTCCTCTCTCTCTCTCTCTCTCTTCTCTCTCTCTCTCTCTCTCTCTCGCTCTCTCCCCTCCTCCTCGCTCTCCTCTCTCTCGTCTCTCTCTTCTCTCTCTTCTTTCTCTTTTCTCTCCTTTTCTCTTTCCCTCTCTTTTTTAAATTTTTTTTCTCTTTTTTTACGAGTCTTCCGCTCCCCCTTCCCCCGGGCCTTTATCTTTTTTCCTATTTTTCTTCTCCTTCTCCCCCCCTCAAACCTCCTTTTTTTTTTTTGCCCTTTTTTTCCCCTCTTTATTCTTTGCCGCTTTCTCCCTTTTCCCTCTCCCTCTTTTTCCCCTTTCCCCCACCCCTCTTCATTAAAGGCCTTTTTTTCCCTTTTACCCTTCTCTAAAATCTCCTTTTTTTCTCCCCTCCCCCCCTCCTTGTCTTCCTATTCTCTCCTCTCTATCCATCTCCTCCTTTCGTCCTTTCCCTCCTTTCCCCCTCTCCTCTTTATTGTCTCCCCCCTCTACCCCTCCAGCCCCCCCCCCCCACTCCCCTAACCACAGATGGGGTCGAGTCAGCGCTGTGGCAACGGCGACGTAATGGCTTCGAGGTCCTGGTTGCCACTTTCCCCCCTCTTTTTCTTTTTCTTTCTTTCCCTTCTTTTTTCATCTTCTTTCGGGCTTCTTCTTCTTCTTTGCTTCTTTTTTTCGGGCTTCTTTTTTCATTTCCTCTTTTTTTTCATCTCCTGCCCTTTTCTTCTTGTTCATCTGCTTTTTCTAAAATATTTTCTTGTTCCCGGTTCTTCCCTTTTTTTTAATTTTTATTATTTTTATTAATTTTTATTATAAATTTTTATTAATAATATTATTATTGTTTTTTAAATTTCTATTAGCATTATTATTGTTTTTTTTTAAAATATTAAAATTATTATTAATTTTTTTATTATTATTATTATTATCATCATTTTTATTAAAACATTATCATTATTTTTCATTATTATCATTATTATGAATAATAATTTTTAATTTCCTTTTTTTCCCAACTTCCCCCCTTTGCTGACTGAATTCCCCTTTACTGTCACTTTTTTTTCCCCCCAAAAGCCTAGAATTTTGTTTTTCCCCTTTTTAATTTTTTTTTTATCTAATTTTTTTTTTGAATGTCCCTTTTTTCCATTGTTGTTCAAGGGCTGTTTTTTTTTTCCATGTTATCTTTGTCATCCCTTTGCGTCTTTCCCATTCCTTGTTTATTTTTGCCTGTTTCCGGAGCTCGATCTCGGTCGCAAGAGAAACGAGACAGGGAGGAAGGGGAGAGTAAAGCAGAGAGACAGAAGAGAACCGACAATGGAACAGGTGATTGAAGGAACACGATCAAAAGCTGTTCTCTTGCTTGTTTCCTCTTATTTTTCTTTATCCTGTATTCCTCCTTTTGTTTCTCTTTTTTATCAAATTCTCTCTCTCTCTCTCTCCCTCTCTCTCTCTCCCTCTCCTCTCCTTCTCTTTTCTCTCTTCTCCCTCTCTCTCTCTCTCTCTCTCTTTCTCTCTCTCTCTCTCTCTCCTCTCTCTCTCTCTCTTTTCCTCTCTCTCCTCTTTCTCTCCCTCTTTCTCTCTCCTCTCTCTCTCTCTTCTCTCTCCTTCCTTTCTCTCTCTCTCTCCTCTCTTCTCTCTCTCTCCTCTCTCTCTCTTCTCTCTCTCTTTTTCCTCTCTCTCCTTTCTCTCTCTCTCCCCTCTCTCTCCTCTCCCTCTCTCTCTCTCTCCCTCTTTCTCTCTCTCTCCTTTCTTCTCTTCTCCTCTTCCTCTCTCTCTCTCTCTCTCTCCTCTCTCTCTCTCTCTCCTCTCCTCCCTCTCTCTCTCCCCTCTTCTTCTTCCTTCCCTCCCTCCTTTTCCCTCTCCCCCTCTCCTTCTTCTCCTCCCTTCTCTCTCACGTCATCCGAACTTTTTATTAAAACGTTGAGGCCCATGAGAGTAAACGTTTCCTCGGATCCTTCCTCCTCCTCCCTTCGACAAGAGGCATCAGCGGTGCCACTCGAGGGCGAGGTGCTTGAGGGGCACTCCTTGAGCCTCAAGGGGGGAGGGGAGGGGGAGGTATGCCTTTCCTTCTCACTCTTATTGTTGAAGAAGAGAGGAGAAGGAGACAGGGGGGAGTTTCGGGGGTGAAAGATGGGGGGGGGGGGTGATGGTGAAATGGAGTGAGACGTGAGGGTGAAGAGGGAAAGGACCACATAGTAATTGGCTCGTCTCCCTTGGCTCTCGTCCTCTCTCTCTCTCTCTCTCTTTAGCCCTTTCCCTCTTATTCTTCCACTCATTCATGTTTTGTTTTTTCTAATTTACCCAAATTGTGTGGCCTCGTTCGTTCACGCCTCCACAGACACCGAGTAAGAGGGCGTGATGCGATGAGGATGGCCATCGGATATTATTGATAGGTCTCTGGCCACTCTACCTTCACCCTTGAACCCCCCCCCCTTCTCGCCCCCCTGTCCCCTGCTCTCCACCCTTCCCCCTGCTCTTCCCCCTGTCCTCTGCTCTCATCTCTACCCCCTGCTCTCCCCCCTGTCCCCTGCTCTGCCCCCTGCTCTCCCCCCTGTCCCCTGTTCTCCACCCTTCCCCCTCTACCTCATCTTCTTCCGCTTCTCTCTCTTCTCCGTCTCATCACCTCTCTCGTCTCCCTTTTCCTCTTCCCCTTCTCCTCCCTCTTCTTGGATGGATGGATGAGAAGATAACGGTGTTGGAGGAATAGGAAGGATGGAGAGAAAGATAAAGAGAGATGGGCGGATAGAAAATATGGAATAGAGGGATTGAAATATACGGCGGAAGGGGATAGAAAGATAAGGTGGCAATACGGAGACAAATATATTCTTGGTAAGGGACACAATTTGAGACAGTTGGAGGATAGAGAACGAGTGGTAACGAGTTAGAGTTGAAATGTAAATCAGAGAGATGGTGAAAATAGGAAGAGAGGAGACTAAAAAGGAATGGAGAGAAACAGAAAAAAAACAGGTATAGAATGTCACCAGCCAAGCGCGACGTAAATAATGCTTACAGTATCTGGCATCAGGTTCATGCTTACTTCCGTAAACTGCTGTCATGGTTTATAGAGCTCTCTCTCTCTCTCTCTCTCTCTCTCTCTCTCTCTCTCTCTCTCTCTCTCTCTCTCTCTCTCTCTCTCTCTCTCTCTCTCTCTCTCTCCCTCTTTCTCCGTCCCTCCCTTTTTCTGCCTCCCACTCCGTCCTTTCCCCCGTCAGATATGTAAAGTTTATATCGAGTAGATAGAGGGAGTGAGAATAAAGTAAAAGAACAGACACTTTGAGAAATTGAAAAAAACAAACATGAAACAGCAAGAAGAGACGTGTGCTTGTGCATGCGTGCGTTGTGTGTGTTGCACATGTTTTCGCGTCCGTGCATCTCCAAGAGAAAGAAATTTGGACAAGAAAAAGAAAAGAAAAGAAAAACGGAAGAATGCGAATTAGCAACATTGTCAGAAAAAGAAAAAGAAAGAAAGAAAGAAAGAAACCTAGCTTGGAAATGAGAATACAAAATGAAGGAATTTTTGCACACGAAAAATAAGGAAATGGGAAGAAGGCGAATTAGTAACATTAGCAGAAAAGGAAAGAAAAAAGAAAAAAGAAAACGGGAAACTTAGCTTGGAGGTGAGCATACAAAGTAGAGGAAAAGAGAAACCAGATGATAAAAAGGGAGGAAGAGGGGGATAGAGATAAAAAAAAAAGAGAGAGGCAGCGGGTGTGCGGAATGGACCTACGAGCCTGGCTGTATTATGTGACTTGGAATATGCAGCTGGTGTTCCATTGTGCCGCCGTGCCAAGTGTCGGCAACTCTGTGATGTGGTGCTGCTTGCGGATTGCTTGGTTCCTTGGTGCTGCTTGCGGGTTGCTTGGTGCCTTGGTGCTGCTTGCGGGTTGCTTGGTGCCTTGCGTGCTGCTTGCTGACGAGTTGGTTCCTTGTAGTGGTGTCTGCGGATTACTTGTTACCTAGTCGTGGCACCTGTGCATTGGTTGGTGCTTGCAGATAGATTGGTGCCTTGTAGTGAAGCATATGGATTGGTTGGTAACTTGCTTATAATATGGTTAGTGTATGGTGGTGATGCTTGTAATATTGCGATGCTTGCAATAAAATCGTGTGTGTGTTGTGGTGGTGCTCGCGGCGTGGCTGAGGCTTTCTGTCGGTGCTTGTTATTGGAGCAGTACCTTATGACGGTGCTTGGAATTTGGTTTGGTGCGCAGTAGATTGT
>NC_061840.1:12822657-12835157 GCF_019202785.1 Penaeus chinensis
ACTTTTACATCTCTCTTTCGCCTTATTTTTCTGCGGTTAATTCGTTTTTTTTTTTAATTCTCTTTCTCACTCTATCTATCTATCTATCTATCTATCTCGCTCTCTTTCTTTCGCTCTCTTTCTCTATCGCTCTCTTTCTCTATTGCTCTCTCTCTCTCTGTCTCTCTCTCTCTCTCTCTCTCTCTCTCTCTCTCTCTCTCTCTCTCTCTCTCTCTCTCTCTCTCTCTCTCTCTCTCTCTCTCTCTCTCGCTTTCTCACTATCTCTCTCTCTCTCGCTTTCTCTCTCTCTCTCTCTCTCTCTCTCTCTCTCTCTCTCTCTCTCTCTCTCTCTCTCTCTCTCTCTCTCTCTCTCTCTCTCTCTCTCTCTCTCTCCCTCACTCATTCACTCCCTCCCTCCCTCCCTCCCTCCCTCCCTCCCTCCCTCCCTCAGTCTCTCCCTCCCTCCCTCATTCGCTCTCTCTCCGTCTGCGAGACAAGCGAGGGAGCGGGAGAGCAGGAGAGCGGGCTGGAGTGAAATTTGGGGAGAGGAAGTGAGAGCGAGAAGGAGAAGAGCGGAGAGAGAGGAGAGAGGAGAGAGAGGAGGCGGGGGTTGAGGCTGGGGTGCTGGATCGATCCCAGCAGCAGTTCACGCAGGCACACACGCACACACGAACGTACGAACTCACAAAACTCACGCGTGCTCTCACACACTCAACCGTGCGGCTGCACTCCGACCTATTCCCTCTGCTCCCCCCCCCCCCCCCCTCTGTCTCTCTCTCTCTCTCTCTCTCTCTCTCTCTCTCTCTCTCTCTCTCTCTCTCTCTCTCTCTCTCTCTCTCTCTCTCTCTCTCTCCCTCTCTCATTTCTCTTTCTCTCGCTTTCTCTTTCTCTTTACTCCCTCCCTCTCTCTTTCTATATCTCTCTCTCCCCCTCCCCTCCTTCCTTCCCTCCCTCTCCTTCTCCCTCTCCCTCTCTCCCTTTCTCCCTCTCTCCCTCTCTCCCTCTCTCCCTCTCTCCCTCTCTCCCTCTCCTTCTGCCACTCATTCTTACATCTGTCTCTGCATGTCTCTTTCTCTCTCTCTTTCTATTTTTCTCTCTCTACATCTATCCTTCTTTCTCTTTACCTTTCTCCCTCTTAATCAATATTTCGCCGATTCTAAAGAGGGAAAAAAGGTTCAAGAAATGGAAATCGGTTTGCGTGTCATGCTCCCCGGTGATCTTTACTTTTATCGCCTTACCTCCTCTTCTTTCTCTTCCTCTTCCGCCTCTTCCTCCTCTTCTTCTTCTTCCTTGTCTTCCTCTCTTTTTTCTCTTCCTCCTCCTCCTCTTCTTTTTCTTCTTTCTCTTCCTCTTCCGCCTGTTCCTCCTCTTCTTCTTCTTCCTTGTCTTCCTCTTTTTTTTCTCTTCCTCCTCCTCCTCTTCTTTCTCTTCTTTCTCTTCCTCTTCCGCCTGTTCCTCCTCTTCTTCTTCTTCCTTGTCTTCCTCTTTTTTCTTTTCCTCCTCCTCCTCTTCTTTCTCTTCTTTCTCTTCCTCTTCCGCCTGTTCCTTCTCTTCTTTTTCTTCCTCTTCTTCCTCTTTTTTCTCTTCCTCCTCCTCCTCTTCTTCTTTCTCTTCTTTCTCTTCCTCTTCCGCCTGTTCCTCCTCTTCTTTTTCTTCCTCTTTTTTCTCTTCCTCCTCCTCTTTTTTCTCTTCCTTTTCCGCCTCTTCCCCATCTTCTTTCTCTTCCTCTTCCGCCTCTTCCTCCTCTTCTTCTTCTTCCTTGTCTTCCTCTTTTTTCTCTTCCTCCTCCTCCTCTTCTTTCTCTTCTTTCTCTTCCTTTTCCGCCTCTTCCCCCTCTTATTTCGCTTCCTCTTCCGCCTCTTGCCCTTTCTTTGCTTCCTTTCCGCATCTTCCTACTCTTCTCGCAACTCCTTTTCTGTCTGTTATTGCGGCTTTTACTTCTTCCTCCTCTTCCATGATATCCTCTCCTTTTTCTTCTTGATTTTCCTTCCCTTTTTTACTTTCTCTATCTCTCTTCTCTATCCTTTCAATACTCTTCCTTCTTTTCTTACTCTTACTTCCACATTTGTGTATGTGTGTGTGTATGTGTATATATGTGTGTGTGTGTGTATATATATATATATATATATATATATATATATATATATATATATATATATATATATTTATATATTTATATATTTATATATATATATATATATATATATATATATATATATAGAGAGAGAGAGAGAGAGAGAGAGAGAGAGAGAGAGAGAGAGAGAGAGAGAGAGAGAGAGAGAGAGCCAGCCTCTTTAACTCTTCTTCCTTTTATCTCAATCTCTCATGCATTTCTCTCTTACCCCTTCGCCTTGTTTCATATCTTTCTCTTATTTTATTATTCCCAGTTTTGCTTTCTCTCGTAACTCCTCTTCCTTTTTATCTCCTCGTTCCTCTGATTTCTTCCCTAATACCTTTTCCTTTCAATTCCCTCCTTTTCCTGCTTTTCTCGCTCTCTCCCGTCTCTTTCGCCTCCCTCTCTCTCTCTCTCTCTCTCTCTCTCTCTCTCTCTCTCTCTCTCTCTCTCTCTCTCTCTCTCTCTCTCTCTCTCTCTCTCTCTCTCTCTCTCTCTCTCTCTCTCTCTCTCTCTCTCTCTCTCTCTCTCTCTCTCTCTCTCTCTCTCTCTCTCTCTCTCTCTCTCTCTCTCTCTCTCTCTCTCTCTCTCTCTCTCTCTTTCTCTTTCTCTCTCTTAACTTCTTCCTCTTTATCTTCCCCATCTCCCATTTCTTTCTATCCTCCTCCTCCTCCTCCTCCTTTTTATTACCTCCTTTTCTTTCGAGCATAAAGACGGCGTAAGCGATGCCGACGTAATTAGGAGAACAGGAAGAAAGGGCGAAAATGGGCGTGCGCGGGCGTGCGGAGGAAGGAGAGGATTGAATAAAGGAGAAGGAAGAGGAAGAAGACTGAGTGGAGGAGAAGTAGGGAGGAGGAAGAGGTTGTTGAGGTTATGAAATGGAAGTGTAGGAGGGTGGAACGGGAAGGAGGAGGAGGAGGAGGAGGAGGAGGATGGCGAGATGATGATATGCAGGAGGAGGAGGAACAGGAAAACATGAAAAAGGAGGAGGAGGAGGAGGAGGAGGAGGAGGAGGAGGAGGAGGAGGAGGAGGAGGAGGAGGAGGAGGAGGAGGAGGAGGAGGTGGTGGTGGTGATGGAGGAGGAGGAGGTGGAGGTGCAGATGGAGGTGGAAGAGGATGAACTGCAGGAGGAGGAGGAGAGACAGGAGGCTCGAGTGGAAGATATGAAGTGGAGAAGGAAGAGGAGGAGAAACAGGGAAGATGGAAGGGGAAAGAGGGAGGGAAGTGAGGAGGAAAAACCGGGATGAAGAAGTTAGAGAAGGACTGCCTGGAGAAAGAGGAAACAGGGAAGAGGAAGAAAGGGGATTGAGTAGAGGAGGAGAAAGAGGAGAAACGGGGAAGAGGAAGGAAGGGGATCCAGTAGAGATGGAAGAGGAGGAGGAGAAGAAAGAGAAACAGAGAGGAGGAAAGAGGGAGGAGGGAGGAAGAGAGGGGTAGTCACCGCTTGGCTTTAATGCACTTAATAGCTGGTAAATGTACAGGTCCGTTCCCACTTGGATATTACAGGCGTTTCGTTTTTTTATTCATAGGACAGTTTCTTTCTGTTTGGTTCTTATCTGATGCTTGTTTTTAGTTTTATAATTTGGGGGTGCCTATTATGCTGGATTTTTTTGCGCTAACAAAAAGTAGAGGTCTGTGTAGGCTGGGCGAAATAGGGCCGTAGGGCACGCGGCTCTTGCTGGAGGACCTTCTCCATCCTCTAACTCCTCTGCTACCTCCTCTCTCTCTCTCTCTCTCGCTCGCTCGCTCTCTCTCTCTCTCTCTCTCTCTCTCTCTCTCTCTCTCTCTCTCTCTCTCGCTCGCTCGCTCGCTCGCTCGCTCTCCTCTCTCCTCTCTCTTTCTCCTCTCTCCTCTTCTCTCTCGTTTCCTCTCTCCCCTCTGCCCTCTTTCCCCTGGTCTCTCTCCCTTTTCCAGCCCTCCTCTATCACTTTTCCATCCTCATATGATCCCTCGAACCCTTCACGCAAATGCAAACTCACATTGAAATCAGGCTAGAACCCCTCTCGCATACCCCCTGCATCCCCCCCTCCTCCTCCTCCTCCGCATCTCCCTCCCTCCGGCCCGCCACCTCCACCACCGCCTCCACGTCCTCCACGGCCACCGCTGCCTCTAGTTCTTTGTTTACAGCAGTGGCGGTCCCCGGCGGGAGAGGCAGGCCCCTGCGTAGTAGTGGCCCACTGAGTGTTCGACTGCGCTGTGATCCCGCGTCGTTCAGGACTCGCTGTGCCGTCCGAACCGAGGGGAGGTGAAGGAGTGGGGGTACTGGAACGATCCTTTGCCCCCCCAACCCCTCACGCAACGCAACCCCGCCCCGTATACCAGCGCCCCCACCCTGCCCCTCTCGCTAGGCGGACACAACCACGATGGTACGGTGAAATCGCTCCTTCCAGGGGCATCTCGTGGCTGGGACTTGTGGTCCGGGGCGCGTCGCGGGAGAAAACCGGAGGGAGAAGGGGCCCAAGGAAAGGGAGGAAGAAGGAGAAAGATAAAAATCCACACCTTTAACTTTTTCCTTCCTCCCCTCCTCCTCCATCGCAGTAGAAAGTAACCGCCCTCGACTCCGACGGTAGAGAAGGAGGGAAGGAGAAGAGGCAGCAGCGGCGGTGGTGGAGGACTTTCCTCTCTCCCTCCCGCCCTCCTCCCTCCCTCGCCCTCTCCCTGCGCGGTCCTGCGGAGTATCGGGAGGAAGATGGTGCGTACATGGTGGGAGAACAGTCGTTGGGGGACCGCGGGAGCAAAGAGAGTGTGTGTGTGTGTGGGACATGTGACCTGGACACTGGGAGGACCATGGTGAGGACATCGCAGCTGCGGGGAGGGAAGGGAGGAGGGAGAATAAAGTGTGTGCGTAGGAGAGGAAAAAGGGAGAACTTTAACGAGAAAGCTCACTGCCAGGCCTTGGGAGGTGGCGTGGAGCTGTGTATGTGTGTGTTTTGTTTTAAAGAGGGACGACGGCGACAGCTGATAGAAAAAAAGTGCGAGGGAGACGAGAGAAGGGAGATCGAGTGGTGACAGGGTGGAAAGGCAGGGGAGGAAGGGGAGTGTGCATGGGTCGAGGAGGAGGAGGGAGAGGGGGAGGTGGAGTGGGGAATAGGAAGAACTGAACTCCTGATAACTGGAAACAAAGTGAATGGTAGATGGAGTAAGGTGATAAACACTCGTGCAGAAGAGATATGACAGAAGACACTTCTGTAACCTTCCCCCTCTCCATACACACCCTGAGCAACCAGCAAGTGTGGTGGTGATCTGAGAGTGACTTGAGGAACATTTCCTCCAGAACTGTTTGCCTTTTTAAGAATCCTTTGAGACGTCCTAGTAGATTAAAGTTACTACGCAGAAGGAGAGGGAGAGGAGGTCGGGCCGCCTGTCCGCGCGCTTACACGCGCGTTCGGGCGACGGGATGGGCGTGACGGAGGGAATGGAGGAGGGAGGAAGATGGGTAAGCAATCGAGATAGCAGATAGAAGAGTGAGGAGAAGGGAGGCAGGGAGGGAGGAGGAGGAGAGGAGCTAGATGGGAGGTAGATAAACCAGCAACATCAAATCAGGCTGAGGTTGAAGTGCTTTCGATCAAGATTACGCAACCGCTCGTACGCTCGTGCTCACGCATGTGTGCTGTCGTATATCCACGTTCGAGACGCCAGAGTTGTTCAATAATTAACCGAGGTCAAAAAGTCCGTCACGCGAAAAAAGTAAACAGATCCGCAGATCGACCGCCGCCGCGTCCCGTAAGGAGTGTTCAGTACAATCGCGAATGTTTCTTCCAGAGGTATTACTTTACAGCGGAGCGTAATGTCGTGGCCACCAAGATGGGGTGAGTATGAGTAAGGGTGAGTCTTGGCTGGATCACGGTGCATGGTGCTCCGCCATAGACTCTCTCTTACTAACTTTTATCTTTTTTTTTTAAATCTCTCTCTCTATTTCCACTATTCGTAGTGACAATAAGATAATTCAAGATATACTCTCTCTCTCTCTTCCTCTCTCTCTCTCTCTCTCTCTCTCTCTCTCTCTCTCTCTCTCTCTCTCTCTCTCTCCTCTCTCCTCTCCTCTCTCCCTCTCCCTCTCTCTCTCTCTCTCTCTCTCTCTCTCTCTCTCTCTCTCTCTCTCTCTCTCTCTCTCTCTCTCTCTCTCTCTCTCTCTCTCTCTCTCTCTCTCTCTCTCTCTCTCTCTCTCTCTAACGATAGAAACGTGACATGATATATTTTTATTTCCGTTGTTGTTATGCATATGATTTTAATTATTTATATATTCATTTTATTGATAATAATGACAATGATCATTATATAATGGAAACGGTAATGATAACATTTATGATAATATAATAAATGTAATTATTTTTATTATTGTTCTGATTAATAATGTATACATACAGATGTTGTTATTATTGTTATTATAGTGATTATCATTATTTATATTATTCATGATTCATACATTTATTCAAAATAGCCAGCACTATATCACCACTCTCTTTCCCCCTCCTTCCTATGTTTCAGTTTTTCCCTTCACTTTTCCGTATTTCTTTATCAGTGTATGTTTTTACACCCTCCTCCCCACACTAAATTAAAATGACACACATAAACACGCCCACAGGTACAAGTCACGTGCTCTAATTTTCCTCCTGTTATTTTTAAATCACGCTTTTATATATTTCATTCATGTCCAATTGGCGAAAAGCATGTCTCGGTTAGCTAAGCTTTTCCGCTCGAAGGCTGATTTTGCCTTAAGAGTCCTGAGGAATTTCGCCATTACGGACATTCTTTGAGGTTAAGGTCGTTCTTTAACGTAAATCACTCGTTTCTCGTTATTAGTCTGTTTGCACTTGTGATTAAAAGGCAATTTACACTCGCTTGTTTAAGTAGTTTGTTATTGACTCGCTTGTAGGTAGTAATAAATTGGTGTTTAACATATTTTGCGATTGCAATTGTAGCAATAATGATACTAGTGTTATGAATGATGATTGTCCCTAAGCTTTTGTAGTTATTGTAAATATGATGTCACCATAAATATGATTTGCGATACGATAAAGATATATTGATAACCGGAATATTTTTTTTCTATTAACAACGATGGAAGTAAAACAAAAATGTTCCCCGGCGGAAGGCGCTCTGCCATTTTGGAAGGTTGAAAGGGGAGAAGCCTTCAAGGAGACGTAGCACTGTGTCTCCAGCTCTCTGCCGGGCTTACTTGCAAAGGCTTTATTTAAGCAGCGACACCTCCGCCTCTTTCATGCGCGCTGGAACATGTTCGCTCTGTCTACATGGCTTTCTCTGTCTGTCTGTCTGACTGACTTTATTACTCTCACTCTCACTCGCTCTCTCTTCTCTCTTCTCTTTCTCGCGCGCAGTGTGTGTTTATATATGTACGTGTGCGTGCGCGTGCGTGCGCACGTGTGCGTTTGTGTTACCCTTCAAGCATGTCATCACATCTGATTATCTACATTATTACGATTTTTCAAGAGAGGGAACATCCTGTGGCTCTCCTTACGCGTGATTGATTGCGTTGTCAACCTCCTATGCTACCCTTTCTCTACACACCTGTCCGTCACCTGTCCTGCCATGACGCCTGCACCTCCGAGGCCTCTCACCTGGATAACCTTGACTGCCAGATTTGACGGTCATTCTTAAGCACCTGTCAGCACACTTGCCTCTGCCATCTGTCTCGCCTCGATACCTGCCACAGGTGTCTTGCAGGTGATGGATCGGTGCTTCGCCAGATGTCGCTTGGACATGGCTTGTTCTTTTTTCTGTTTTCGTCATCTTATTTTCTTTGTGATGTAGAATTTCGTTTAGTTCTCTAGGGCGTGGATAAACACACGCACATGCAAACACACACACACACACACACACACACACACACACACACACACACACAAACACACACACACACACACACGCGCACGCACACGCACACACTTGGTCTTTTTGGCCATTCCAAGAAGACTGATTCGCATCTCGTAAATTTTCATCAGTTGGAGCGAAGATCAAAAGGTCGATTGGCAGATATATATTTTGTGGAAAAAGGCAACCTTATCGGAAAAGTATCTGGGGTCTGGGTCGGGTCTCATCTGAAAGCGAAGAAAGGAATAGAAATGGGATATTACGCGCTCGCTCGCTCACACTCACGCACTCACACATTCACACGCGCGCGCACGCACACACACACTCACTCACACACACACACGTATAGGCACACGCACACACAGACAAACAAACACACATCAACATAAACCCTCGCACGCACTCATACAGAAACGGGGAGAGAGAGACTAAAGAAAGAGACTCACAGAAAGTAAAACAGAAAAAGGGAAAGAGCGAGGAAGAAAATTTACATAATGCATCACCTCCCGAGCTAGCGAGGGGCTCTCACTCAACTCTCATCTCGGAAGTTTTTTTCCTACTTAGTTTCACAGAAAATAGGAAAAAAAATAGTAATAAAGAAAGACGGTATAGCATAATCACCATATAAAAAGACACGGAACGAAACGAAATGAAAATAAAGAAACAAGGGAAGAGAAACGAAGATAAAAGGAACTATCTCCGTCAAAAGAGAAGACAAAGAAGGACGATCCATTTTGTGGAGATGATTCCGCGGGGTCTTGAGAACACCTTGAATCCTCTTGAAGGCGCTGGAGAGGATCGGGAGGTCGAGCGCGGTCGTCACGGCGCCCGTGCCTTCGCGTGCGGGTTGGGGGGGGTGGGGGATAGTGGGGGGGAGAGAGGGAGGAAAAGGGAGAGAGTGAGGGGGGGCAAGAGGGATAGGGGGAGGGGGGAGGGGGAGAAAGATAATGGCAAAGGAAGAATGGGAGAGAAAGAGAGAAAATAAAAATATCACGACAAGAAAGCAATCAATGTTGGGGAGATATTAGTAAATACAGTACTACAGCGAAAAGATACGAAGATAGAGAGACAAAAAAAAGTGAGAGAGTGCGAGGGAATGGCGGCTGTTGGCTGACTGAATCTGTGGTTATGAGTGCATTATTTCGTAGCTATATACTGTATTTACTATTATTATTATTATTATTATTATTATTATTATCATTGCTAATACTTTTATTATTGTAATATTATTATTATCATTATTATTATTATTATTATTATTATTATTATTGTTATTATTATTAATATTATTGTTATCACGTTTCACATTACTACTTCCAATGCAGTTTTTTCCAGTCTTGGCGATACGTCGCGGTCTCTGTGCCACTTACACGTATTTTTATTACGCAAGCACATTTGTAAAACCAATATTATTACAACTACTCTTCATTTTTGAAATATCGCCACGACCATCATCAAAGTTGATTTTGTTAACACAATGCAGTCAATGAATTCTTTCTGTTGTTGTTTTAAAATTTTCCTCGGGTTAGGTACACCCTTGACCCACTTCTTCCGCCGCGTACAAGAGATCCCCTCCCATCTCTCTCATATCCCTCTTCCCCCCTCTCCCCTCTCCTCATATCTGCCCTCGCCCCCTCTCCCTCTCCTCTCTTCTCTCCCCCTCTCCCTTGTCCCCCTGTTCTCTCTCCATTCCCCCTTCTCCCCTTCTTCTACCCCCCTATCATCTCCCTCTCTTCATCCTCTGTCTCTCGCCTCTCTCCTTTCCTACTTCTCTGCATCCCCCCTCTTTTTTCTACCCTCCCCTACCCTCTTCCCCTCTCTCCAGCGCTCTGTCTCCCCTCTCCTCTCTTCTCCTCCTCTCCCCTCTCCTCCTCTCCTCTCCCATCTCCCCTCTCCTCCTTTCCTCTCACCCTCCCCTCACCTCTCGCCCTCGTAAGGACCTACTAAGAGCCTAATGGCCGCCCCTGGCCGCCCCCTTAGACGTGTGTAACCACCAATAGCTTGTTATCTTCCTCATTCCCCTCTCCTCATTTTCCCACATTATTCCCCTCTTCCCCTCCCTCCCTCCCCACTCCCCGTCCCCTCCTTCAGGAAGTTGTTTACAGTGTCTGCCGTGTTTGCTTACGCATTCGTCCATACACCGGAAAGGGAGAGAAGGAACTGCGGAGAGGGGCGCGTCGGAGCTGCTTTTCGCGGCTGTTTTTATTGCCGTTGTCTTTTCTGGTATAGGCGGGTGAGGAGCATATGTCTCTTTTTGTTTATGCTACACACAGACACACACACACACAAACACACACACACACACACACACACACACACACACACACACACACACACACACACACACACACACACACACACACACACACACATACATACACACATACATACAGACATACATACATGTGTGTGTTTGTATGTATGTATGTATGTATGTATGTATGATATAGGTGTGTGTTTGTGTCGTTGGGTTTGTCATAAACCAAAGAGGCGAAACTAAAAGAGTGGGCAAAAAAGAGAAAGCGCTGAAGACACTCGGATAATAATAGCATCCTTCTTGACCCTCTTCCCTGCCCCCCCCCCCCCCGCCCCCGGCCCTGCCCCCGCCCCCACCCCTTCTCCTACACACATGCATCAGCCTCGGTGCACAGGGCGGCATCTGCGGCCCGCGATAAAGAAAGTTTGGGCGCCGTCGGGGAATCGGAGGAAGTGACGGGGAGGGCAAAGGGGCGTAGTGGCGAGGGAAATGGAGGCGTGGTGGGGTTTCGGGAGGTTTCCGAGGCAAGGGTCTCATGACGGGGTTGGGGCCGGGGAAGTGCCCTTCGCAAGCGGCGTAGGTCGCGTGGGGAGGTTAGAATGGCGTTCGGTGGTTGGAATGGCAGACTGGTTAGCATGGTAATTCGTTGACCGGCTAATTAGCTAGTTTGTTTGTTTGTTAGTGGTTTGAATTGTTCAGAATCTGGGTTCGGTCTTTATTTGTTGACAGGTTTATCGTTCGTGCGGCGCGTCGGACTGAAATGCTTGCATGCAAAGTGCTTGCAAACTGGCTGAGCGAGTTAGTTGGCTCGCTGGTTGAATTGATGTTTAGGGTTGGAGGTGGGGATTTGGGGGGGGGGGGGCGTTGCAACTCACTTCAAAATTTATGGAACTGCCGCGAGGGAGGGCGGCCAGCGGAGGAGGAGGGGGGGGTGTTGAGAGAGGGAGGGAGGGGGAGTCACTCGCTGGTCACTATTGTAATGCAACTGCTTCCATCGTCCGAGTTTCGATCACCTTCTTGCTGTGATTTTCTCTCCCTCTCCCTCCCTCCCTCCCTCCCTCTCCCTCTCCCTCTCCCTCTGCCTATCCCTGTCACACACTCATTTGCAGAGAAATCACCCCGGAACCGTACGGAGCGAAATCCTTATGCTGCCACCGATACCAGCATAATTACAATAGCCATCCGCACTGTTTATCATTGCCAGCAGCTACACGCATTGTCAATTAGAGCTGTCATGTGCACTTGGCGATGTTGGTAAACAAGAGTGTAGCGTGTGTAGAGCAACAGATACATGTTGAGTGTGGCGTGGCTCGGCGTGGCGGCTCCGGGTATGGATTGGTTGCGGAGGGAGAGAAGGTGGAGGTACTGTGGGAGTTGGGGGGCGGGGGGGGGGTCGACGTGGGAGCGGAAGGGGTTGTGTTTGTGAGGGGGAGGGAGGGAGGAAGGGAGAGAGGGAGAAGGAAGGAGGGACGAGGGGAGAAAGGGAAAGGGATGGAGGGAGGAGGGGAGAGAGGGAGAGGAAGGGAGGAGAGGAGAGAGGGAGAGGGAGGGAGGAGGGGAGAAAGGGAAAGGGAAGGAGGAGGGGAGAGAGGGACAGGAGGGAGAGAGGGAGAGGGAGGGAGAGAGGGATAGGGAGGGAGGAGGCGAGAAAGGGAAAGGGAAAGAGGAGGGGAGAGAGGGAGAGGGAGGGAGGAGGGGAGAGAGGGAGAGGGAGGGAGGAGGGGAGAGAGGGACAGGGAGAGGGTGCCATCCTGGCAGTGGTGTTGCGGGATCGTTCGGTGAGATTTTGTTATGGCTATTATCTCTTTCTGTGTTTGTTTGTGTGGGTGCGCTATTGTCTTCGCTTCTCTTCCCTTGTTTCATCATGTTGTTTCGTGTATGTCTTCTTTAAATGTTTCATATGGTCGTATATATACCCGGTGTCTGTGTGTGTATTAATGTATAAATGTATGTATGTGTGTGGGGTTTACAAGACACGCATTCTTCATCATCAAATTATTCTCCTCCATTTTACTCCGTTTTCCTCATACAACTCCCATCATGTGGATAGTATTACGGAGATTTCGACCGTATGAGCCCTTGGGATTAAGGGTTAAACTCCTTCTTCTTCCACCGTAATAAAAGAGTCCTAGACACAACTGGACTTTTTTTTTTTTTTTTTTTTTATATCTTTATTTTCTCTCTATCTGTGTATTTCTTCTTAATGGGCCATGTCGCTAAGAGGGTCCATTTTCTTTTTCCATTTTTTTTTCTACTTGAGCGACGGAAAGATGGGAAGACTATTTTATTTCTTATTATTTTTTAAATTTGTTCTTTTC
>NC_061840.1:12840157-12860157 GCF_019202785.1 Penaeus chinensis
GATGAATCGCTTATCTCTGATTGATTTGCAGAGTGGATCCCCTGAGTTCAAGTTTGCCTTTGAAAGTTCTCATTCAGACAGGAAGTGATGTCAGCAATGATGTATGTATGTATGTATGTATGTATGTATGCATGTAAATGCGACTCGAAAAGTTGCAGTGTATGCATTGCTGTTTATTATATACACAGATCGTGGGTTCTTGTGCATGTCTCTCTCTCTCTCTCTCTCTCTATATATATATATATATATATATATATATATATATACATATAGTATATATATATATACATACATTACAGACATACATACATACATATCTATTTATCGACATATTTATCAGTCGATATTTATGTATATGTATATATGATATATAAATAGTGTATGTATGTATGTATATATGCATGTATAAATGTATGTTTTAAGTATGTATTCCTGTAGTTGGAGGCGCCATTCACCCAGCATTGGTGGCATTCACAGCTGGGAGTGCCAGGGAAGGCACCATCAAAAACAGTCCTAGAGGATCCGGGGAAGAGAAAGCGAGGGTCACAATGGGATCTGTGCACTGCTGATAAGGCTCTTTTTTCTATCGATCATGTGGTAATGAAGCATGTTCCGCGAGATGCGCCAGGGTCAGTGCCAACAAAACAGGCACATCAAGGTCACGCCTAATCCAATAATGTGGAGATCATGAACACTGGCTTCGCGCTCGTTGTTCCAGTGGGGCGGCGGCAAGATCACGACGGGAACGGAAATAGCACAGATGCGAACAGGTAACGATTGCGGGAACAACAGGCAAGCAGGTAACGATGCTGTTGGTACAAGAACAGCAATCAAGAACGGTTGTTAGACATGGAATTTGCCATTTGCAGCTGAAGCTATTATATGAGGACAGGGGTGGAAGTAAAGGCAACTGAGAAAAACAGGAAAGGGAAGAATGAGGCGGAAAAGGAGGGAAGAGGGAGGGAGAGAGAAGGGAGAAGGGAGGAAGGAGGGAGGAAGAGAGAAGGGAGAAGGGAGGAAGGAGGGAGGAGAGAGGAAGAGGGAGAGAGAGAGAAAGAGAGAGAGAGAGAGAAGGGAGGAAAGAGAGGAAGAAAGAGAAAAAAAAGAAAAAGAAAGAAGAAAGGAGAGAAAGAAAAAGCGAGTACGAATCGGCAGTAATGCGAAGCGATAAGAGAGGCAATGCAAAGAGAAGGCGAGCAATATTCCACTCATGTTTTACTCAGGTCGTTTCAGGTGCCGATGAGGCCGTCTTGGGTAATGCACTCGGAGGTGATGAGAGGGAAGGTGAAGGGACTGGAGGGGAGGTGGGGGCTTCAAGGGGAAGGAGGGGGAAGAGGGGGAGGAGTGGGTGACGAGGCCCTTAAGAGGAGAGGGGAACGGGAGGGGGAGAGAGGGCGTTAGGAGGGAGGTTGATGGGGCTGCTAGAGGGAAGAGGGATGGGGAGAGGGGGAAGTAGAGAGCTTTGGGTGGTGGGGGATGGAGTCTCCTGGAGGAGCGGAGGGGGCGGGGAAGGGGGGTGAGACCCTTGGAGTGGGGGAATGGTGGGCTGTGTGGAGGAGAGAGGAAGAGAGGGAGGAGGGGAGGAAGAGATGGAAGGGTAAAGGGAAGTGTGAGCTTCGGGTGGTGGGCTGTCTGGAGGAGAGGGGAAGAGGGCGAGGAGGAGAGAGCTTTGAGTGGTGGGGGGGTGTCTTCTAGCCTTCTTGAGACTAAATCCCCTTTAGTTGCTTGTGCAATTGCATGCTCGGCGTCCAGATTGTGTTCGAGGAAGATTGGCTGAGACGAGCCTGATCAGATTGAGCTTGGCATCCGTGATTTGAAGATGCGGGTGTAGGAGGCTGATTCGGCTAATAGTTATTTCCTCTCGCGAACGTGCTTGCCCTTGTGCTTGTGTTTGCGGTTGTCGTTGTAATGAGTTTTCGTGGGTAGGTCGAGGAGAGTCAAGGCAGGGGGGATGATAGAAGCGAATCGACGTAATGCGATTTAGCGGAGGTCGCGATTCCCCGCAAGTCATTCGCGTGTTTTACCGGCTGTTCGCCGCGGGTCCGGCCTTTCCGGAGAGATTAATTCGACGAGGCCGCGGGGAAGGCGGACGAATTATCGGAAGGCCTCGCCTGCAACGCGATCGGTTAATTAGCATGTTCAATGCGAGTGTTCCGCTCTCAGATTAACAGAAACACAGACACACACACACACACACACACACACACACACACACACACACACACACACACACACACACACACACACACACACACACACACACACGCTCGCTCGCGCGCCTCAGGATCCGATCGGATATTGGCGCAGGATCTCCGCTTGTCGTTAAACCGTATTAGCGGCTCGCAAAGAGAGATCCTGTGAGCTCTTTTGCATCCTCCTCTTTCGCTGCCGCTTGTCAGTCTCCTCCTTCTCCTCCTCATCCCCCTTTTTTCCCTCATCTTAATTTTATTTTTTCCCTCTTTATCTTGTTTCTCTTTCTCGCTCCTTCTACCCCACCCCACGCTCTTCCCCTCCTGCGCCGATTACCTTATCTGAGGTAATGAAAATGTGGTAATGAGGGTTTTGTAATTGCGTCGTTAGCGTGTAGTTTTGCAGGAATTGCGAGAGAGTCTCAAGAGGTGAATTGGCACAGGGGATGGGAGGAGGAGGAGGAGGAGGAGGAGGAGGAGGAGGAGGAGGAGGAGGAGGAGGAGGAGGAGGAGGAGGAGGAGGAGAGAGGAGGAGGAGGAGGAGGAGAGGAGGAGGAGAGAGGAGGAGAGAGGAGGAGAGAGGAGGAGAGAGGAGGAAAGAGGAGGAAAGAGGAGGAAGAGGAGGAGGAGGAGGAGGAGGAGGAGGAAGAGGAGGAAGAGGAGGAGAGGAGGAGGAGGAGAGGAGGAGGAGGAGAAGGAGAAGGAGAAGGAGAAGGAGGAGGAGGAGGAGGAGGAGGAGGAGGAGGAGGAGGAGGAGGAGGAGGAGGAGGAGGAGGAGGAGGAGAGGAGGAGGAGGAGGAGGAGGAGGAGGAGGAGGAGGAGGAGGAGGAGGAGAAGGAGAAGGAGAAGGAGGAGGAGAAGGAGAAGGAGAAGGAGGAGGAGGAGGAGGAGGAGGAGGAGGAGGAGGAGGAGGAGGAGGAGGAGAAGAAGAAGCAGCGAAAAAAAAGAAGAAGCAAAGAGGTGGAGATGAAAAGAAAAATGAGTTATCAGGAGGATGAGAAGATGAAAAGAACAAGAATAAGGAGAATGAGAAAAGAAAAAGTAAAGGGAGGAAGCAAAGCGTAAAAAGAGCAAAAATAAAGCTTCGTAAATTCGACGATTCGATATCAGGAATGGGACGAACGAACAAGGATCAGTTATTTAGACTGAGAAAAGGCAGAATAATTTTCAAAGGACTTGAGAGAAAGAGAGAGGGGGGGGGGGGGTAAGAAAGACACTCAAAACTTTGGTTTAATGGCATGTAAGCGATTATCGTAAAGTTAAAGCAGGAGAAATCGCGATCGGCGGGAATTCGCGTCAGAGGCTCGGCCAGATTGCAAGTAGTCTGACATTCCCGTTGCGTCGTCAACATCGCTTGCACGGGAAATGAAGAACCGGCCGAGGAAATCGCCCGTGGGAATTTGCCCCTCTCCCTCTTTTCCCTTTAGTCTCTCGTATTTTCCTTTCTTCTCTTTTTGCTCCCCTTCTCCCTTTTCGTCTGTGCTCTATTTCTCCTAATATATTCTTTGTTCTTCGGGTTGTATTATTTCCATGTTTTTTTCTCTGCATTTGCTCCTACTGATCTTTCCTTCCTGTCCATGGTATCAGTAAGACCAGAATATATATCGTCTTGCGAGTGAGGACCCTTCCTGCGGCCTCGGGGAGCAGTGCTCTTCCTACGAGAGTAAATATGGCACCGGAATTATGGCAAGTCAGTTTTCTTATCATTGTTAGTTATCAGGGAATAGCTTTTCAAACGAGAACGCTTTCTTAGCCTTGGAAAATTCTTCTCGGGACTCGTTGTGTTGTGACAGACCTCTACTATCTGTGTCACGAATCATAACTGATTTTGATTACATATAGGGCAATGCTAGATATGATAAATAAGTTAATAGTATATATAATGATATTGATAATGTTGAATGAATATGATAATATCAACATAAACGTAAAAAGGGAAATAATAATCAAGATAGTTCTTCCTCCTCCTACCACTCCTCTATCTCCTTTCTTCCATTTCTTTTTCCCTTTCATGTCCTCCTTTTCTCCCTCTTTCTATCCTCCATGCATTTCTCAGGTTTCACTGGCCTAGCGCAAAATGCACCGGCTAAAAAAACATCCGAAGGAAAACTGCCTGCCTTGCGACGCTGAGAGAGAGATAGAGAGAGAGAGAGAGAGAGAGAGAGAGAGAGAGAGAGAGAGAGAGAGAGAGAGAGAGAGAGAGAATGAGTCAGACAGAGAGTCAGACATAGAGAGAGAATCTAACAGACAGACAGACTAGTAGACAGGCAAACAAAGACAGAGAAAAAAGAAAGAACGAAAGAAACAGAAACATCATAAGCGATATATCACAGTCAAGGAAAAAGAATGACGAACAATGACAAAAGCGAAAAGTGATGGGAGTTGGCGAACAAGATGTACGAGGAAGGGGGGGGGGGGGTTGAAAGAGTGCGTGTGGAAGCTGCGAAAATAGGGAGTCGAGCAAAGGCAGATAAAAATGCGGATGAGGAAAAAGAAACAACCGTGAAGAAGATTTCATTACGAGGGAGATGATATTGGATTGGTAAGGAATTCGAAAGATCAGGAAAGAAAACAACAAAGATTGACAAAGAAACGGCTTTTAAACTATTTTGTTTTCCTTCCATTTTTACTCGTTTTGTATTCTTTCTTTTTCTCTCTCTCTTAAAAAAAAAAAAAAAAAAAAAAAAAATACTCCTTCGGGTTTGAGCCTTAAAAATATAGATATTTCCGACTTCCCTATTTAAGACGGAATTAGTTAGGATTACCCCGTCAGAGTAAACAAAATCGGAGTGGTCGTCTGTGTACCTTTTCCTTCTTTTCTTTTTGTTTTTCTTTCTTGCTTCTTTTTCGTCGTCTTCATTTTCTCCTCCTTCACTTTCTTTGTTTCTTTTTATTGTTATTCTTTTCCTTCATCATCTTCATATATTTTTTTCGACTTAAGGTAACAGGTAATTAAATGGGCGATATATGGATCAATTCAAAAATAATTGTGGCCATCTTGAAGGAAGAGTTTAATGGGGGAGATTAAATAGGATTGAACGAGAGAGAAAAAGATAGAGAGAGAGAGAGAGAGAGAGAGAGAGAGAGAGAGAGAGAGAGAGAGAGAGAGAGAGAGAGAGAGAGAGAGAGAGAGAGAGAGAGAGAGAAAGGAAGAGAAGAGAAGAGAGAAGAAAAGAGAGAAAGAGAGAGATGGGGGGGGGGAGGGATGAAAGAGGGCGAAGTGTGAACGTGAGAAGGTATTGGAAAAATCAAAATTTGAGATTTTTAATTTTCTTTTCCCGTATTTTTTCGCAACCATTTTTTTCTCGGCGCCGATGTAGCTTAAGGCGGCGAGCAAGACGAAAAGTGGGAGAAAAAAAAAAATAATGATGAAGAAGAAGAATAGACTGAATTAATAAACGTCGAAAAAAAGAAAGAAAAAATGAAACGAGATGCGAAAAGAAAAAGAAAGAAGATATCTGATAAAATATGATAGAGTGGAAAAATTAACATAGATAAAGAGGCAGATAGATATGGAAGTCAGAAGGTAGAGAGCTGTGCGAAATTGCGCGGAAGGAAGGAAGGAAGGAAGGAAGGAGAGGCCAGTGAGTACATGCTCTTCCGCCGCCACTGACCTTACCTTTAGGGATCTCGCATAAGATCTCTCTCTTCTCTTCTCTTCTTATTTCTTCCTCTCTCTCTCTCTCTCTCTCTCTCTCTCTCTCTCTCTCTCTCTCTCTCTCTCTCTCTCTCTCTCTCTCTTCTTATTCTCTCTCTCTCTCTCTCTCTCTCTCCTCTCTCTCTCTCTCTCTCTCTCTCTCTCTCTCTCTCTCTCTCTCTCTCTCTCTCTCTCTCTCTCTCTCTCTCTTTCCCTCTCTCTCTCTTTATTTCTCTTTTCTCTCTGTCTCCCTCCCTCCCTCTACATCCCCTTTCCTCTCTCATTCTCTCTCTCTTTTTTTCTCTGTCTCCCTCCCTCTGCTCCCTCTTCCTCTTCCCTTCTCCACCCCTCCCCTCTCTTTCCCTTACGCTCCTCCACTTAGTATGTGCACGTACGTTTGATTTCTTTTGACTGAGTTGAATATAATAGGATCGGTGCCTTTGCTTTATCCCGATCAGGAAAGAGAATGGATAAAAAGAGAGAAAAAAGAGAAACAGACGGGATCGGGGAGTCTCAAAAAAAAAATCCCGGCATCAGAAATTTTATCGGCCAGTTTGGGAGGTTGTAAAAGACACGAGTTGGCAGCCTTTCCTTCTTGCACTCTTCTTCTCTCCCTTTTTCGTTCTCTCCGTCTGTTTTTAGGCACCCAAAGGAAGAAGAGGGTTAGATGGATACAGAATCAATTCCAGGAGGGAGTCGAAGAAGAAATCGCCTTTTTTCCGTCTCGTTGTGGTTGTTGTCGCCGCCGCCATGTTCTTGTTGTCTCGGATCTGTTCACACCCGGATCCCGGTTCATGGCGTCGACGAACAAAACCATGGTAGTTTGATGAAGGAATCGGAATCGCTTTTATTTGATTGTTGTTATTGATATAATTTGACTTACGGTTTTTGATATGATAGGAAATGATGTATGCGATGATATTATGGCAGATATTCGTTCCTTGCACGCTGCAGTCCCGCCGCGCCGCCAGCACGACACTTGAGCAGCCGCTGAGCTACACCAAGCTAGTGAAGAGACGCGTTAAGTGTAGGGGAATGAATGGGTCGTAATGAGACCGCTTGGTTCGCTTTAACGACCCTCCTAATGACCACTTATCCGGCATACATACATCGTCGCGACGGCCTTCGACGTCATCGCTGGCCCTTCGCGACGTGACTGGGCTGGCGTGGACAAGCCGCTTGCAGTTTGTGTTCACGCTCGCAGACGGGGGCTGTTTTGCGCGCCTTTTGTTGCCGCCTCGCCTTCCAGCAAAGATTGAATTCACTATTCTGCGGCCGTTGAAACTTTTTATAACGACCTATTCTGCAGTTCAACTCTAGCCTTTGCATGAAGCGACATCGTTCATAACATCCTAAAGCGACTACGAGTGAGAACTCAATTACTCTCGCTAACTTCTCTGACTGAGAGTTCATCGACAGCGTAGTCCGACTGCTTTGTTTCTTTGATCAGTCGCCATATTTTGTCTGACCAATCGTCATGCTTCGTCTAATCATTTGCCATACTTTGTCTCTCAAATTAGTTGCCATGTTTTGTCTTTGATCGGTTACCACATGTAGTCGCTGATCAGTTACCATACTTGGTCTTTCTGATCAGTTGCCGCACTTAGTGTCTTTGATCAATTGCCTATGCTGTCTTTCCTATCTGTTCACAGTCTTAGATCAGCTGCCATATTTTGTCTCTGATCAGTTGCCACACTCAGTCTCCCTGATCAATTGTCATAGATTGTCTCCTTGATCAGTGGCCATACCTTGTCTTTCTGATCAGTCGCCATACTTCGTCTCTCTTATCTTGGCATCGCCCTGGCATCACTGTCAGAGCCGTGACCTCGGGCGAATTATAGAATGCTCTGACCGATTGACCTTTCTGCTCGAGTGCATCCCGCGCCTGCCACACCCATCCACGCCCTCGTTCACGCCCACACGCCGCGGCGACGCAGCCTCAGGTGTGTAACGGGAAGGGTTTGTCTCTAAATTATTCATATCTCTGGATCTCGCTCCGGCCGGCGTGTGGCTGTGTAAACTTTCGGCTCTGTGTGTGTGTGTGTGTGTGTGTGTGTGTGTGTGTGTGTGTGTGTGTGTGTGTGTGTGTGTGTGTGTGTGTGTCTAGGAAAGTGAGTGATTTAACGATCCCTCCTTTCTTATTCTATCATCTCCCACCCTTAATTTCCTTCTTCTTTTTCCCATCTTATCTCCTTGCGTTCACGTACCCTGCAGTGCTCTCCTCCTCCTCCTCCTCCTCTTCCTCCTCCTCCTCCTCCTCCTATCCCCACCCATCCCACCCCCCTCCGAGCATGAGCGAGGCTAAATATAGCAGGGTGAAATGTTTCCTCCAAAAGGCCTGGTAACCTCTGGCTGCTGGCGGGGCGAAGGGCGCTGTTGTGTCCACCTGTGTGTCTTGACGGGAGAGACGAGAGGGAAATGGAGGGGGGAAAGGAGGAGGGAGTGGGAGGTAGGAAGAGGAGGGGAATGAGGAATAGGGGAAGGGCAGGGGGAGAAGGGAGGGGGAGGGGAATGAAAATAGGGAAGGAGGCGAGTGAGGAGGAAGGGGAAGGGGAAAGAAGTGAAGGGAAAGGGGGAGGGGGAGAAGAGTGACGAGTTCTCACCAGCTGCTGGTTCAGAAAATGCATGCAAGGGAGAAGGAAAGAAAGGGAAGGTAGAGATAGAGACTAAAAGATAAATAATGGATGAATAGAGAAAGACAGACTCCAAGAAAAGCAATCTACAAGAGATATAGCTCGAAGATTGTCGAAGTTTTTTTTATCCTCGTCATCTTATTCGCAATCCATCTGTTGTGCTATAAATATATATGGCGGTCTTTTATACGAGATATAAAAGGGACAAAACTTTGATGAAGACAGAGAGAGAGAGAGAGAGAGAGAGAGAGAGAGAGAGAGAGAGAGAGAGAGAGAGAGAGAGAGAGAGAGAGAGAGAGAGAGAGAGAGAGAGAGAAATAGAGAGAGAGACAGAGACAGAGGCAGATAGAGAGAGACAGAGGCAGGTCGAGAGAGAGAGAGATAAATAGATAGAGAGAGAGACAGAGACAGAGGCAGATAGAGAGAGACAGAGGCAGGTCGAGAGAGAGAGAGAAAGAGAGAGAGAGAGAGAGAGAGAGAGAGAGAGAGAGAGAGAGAGAGAGAGAGAGAGAGAGAGAGAGAGAGAGAGAGGGGGGGGGGGGGGGGTCAGATATCAAGTCCAAGCTTTTGTTCTAGAGAGCCGCGTATCCTACTGGTGTTTTTGCACGTGTTGATCACAAAGCGGGGACAGTCAGGTGTTGCGGATGTGTGCCTGGTCGTGTTGGCAGGACGAGATCCCGCGACCGAGCTCTCGACCAGGTGGCGGGGGCAGGAAACGACCAACCAGCGCTTAGCCCGGACGGTCGTACCTTGAGCCCTCGGAGGGCTGGACGTAAAACACCCCATGGCGGATTGTGCGCTCCAAGCCGGAGATCAAATCATACAGAGGCAAGGAGGGGTGTGTGTGTCAGTAAGTCTGTCTGCCTGTCTTTGTCCTTGTATGTGTGTCTATATATATGGACCGAGAGATAGATAGATAGTTAGGCTGAGAGAGACGGGAAGGGAGGGGCAGACAAACAGACAAGCGGAGAGGGAGAAAGAAATGGGCTGGCAGAAAGACCTACCCCGGATGGACCTCCTGGCCAGCTGATCTAAACGTCCTCATGACCCAGCCAGGTGTCCGTCGTTCCTTTTCGACGACCCTGCTTCCATATCTATTTTTCGACTTATCTCTGTTTATCTGTCAGTCTGTCTTTGTATTCCTCATCGTCTCTTCATCCCGCGCATCGCTGTAGTCCTGTAAACGGACACATAAACCATGTGGTAAATGTTATAGCCTTGTTTACGTAAGTTCTTAGCCCTCACCCTGTTGCATTCAGCTTTTAGAGTGAATGAATGAGATTTTGTTCTGAAAAAAGGCATCGTACTTGTCTTTGTTTGTTTGTTTGTGTGCTCGTCAAACGGATCGTCCACTTAGATTGACTTTCATGATATCAAGAGCTCTTTATTTTTTGCCTAAACGTAAATAAGGGATGGTTAAGTGTCATCAGAAAGGGACAAAACCAGCTGGAGTTAAGCGCGACAATCATCTCGTTAAGCAGGTTTACTCACACACTGCGCAGCTTTAAATCTGAGAAAGAAAGAGAAAAATAAAGACAGTGAGAGAAAAGCAGGCAAAGGGAGTGAGGGAGAGACTAACACATACGCACTCACACACTCATTCACTCACTCAGATAAGCTAGCATAAACTCAGACATAAAAAAGAAACGCGAGAACAGAGATAGAGACAGAGACAGACAGAAAATGAGAAGAGGAACAGAGAACGCAAACGAGTTTAGACTGAGGGAGATGCTGTGTTCATACCAGTTAAAAGCCCTTGTGACGTGACCGTTAGAATAGACGTGAACACAACAGACAGGCAGACAGAGACAGACAAGCGAGTTAGAGTTAAGAGTTTATTTATTCAGGCCGCGAGTACGCCTGCCACTTGCGTGTATGAATACACTGGCCCTGTATTTTATGTGTTGATGCAAGGAGCCTGATGACATTTGGCTTCAGGGCGTGAGTGACTCAGGGCAGATGCGGTGGGCGAGGGCAGATAGTTCCCATGCCCCTTGCCTGTGCCATGGGGCGTCTGAGGTGCCACGTTAAGGATTAGCACGTGCCATTATGCTGGTACTGAAGCACTGCGTTTTGCACGGTTGTCAGGACGCTGTTGCTAACCACAGTGTGAATAAAAGAAGAGAAAGAAAGAGTGGATAGATAAACAGATGGATGCATGGAGAGGGGAAGGGAAGAGGGGGCGGCGCCACAATGAAGGTGATTGTGGCCTTGATAAGGAAGCTTGATAGAGGGGGGGGGAGAGACAGACAGAGCCGGGGGGGGGGGGGCGGGGGTATTGTGAGGAGGAGGAGGGTGGGGGGTCGGTTGCAACACGTGCACTTGCAACCGCCGCGTGATGGACGAGTGGAGAGGGGAAGGGGAGGAAAGGGGCAAGGGGAATGGTTAAATGATTGGACATGACCGGGGGAGAGGGGAAGGGGTAGGGGCAGAGGGGTAGAGGGGTAAGTTAGTATACAAGACTTGTTGTGTGAGTACTCCGCCTTTGCCCCCGCTTTAACTCGCGCACACGTCTGGTTGTGCGTAAATCGTTGTCTGTCATGTATGTAGAGTACAGCACCTTTCCCTTGAAAATGTGTATGTGTGTGTGTGTGTGTGTGTGAGAGAGAGAGAGAGAGAGAGAGAGAGAGAGAGAGCGAAGAGAGAGAGAGAGAGCGAAGAGAGAGAGAGAGAGCGAAGAGAGAGAGAGAGAGAGAGAGAGAGAGAGAGAGAGAGAGAGAGAGAGAGAGAGAGAGAGAGAGAGAGAAAGAGTCTGCGCATGTATTTTTGTTTGTGTTTATGTGAGCTCTCCCGCTGTGTTTGATCACCCTCTGTTCCTCTCCATTGTTGCAGATGTTCGAGTGATGGCGTGACTTTGTTGATATTATTCTTTCTCATTTTCCGAGGGGAATCTAACTATGGCAACGACCTTGTAGCCAGCTGTTCCCCGCTGCGTTTGTTGTTTGTTTCTTTGCGCCGGGGAGTTCGGAGGACGACGCTGATGGATCATGCCGTTCAAGCGTTAGTGTTCGTGGTGGGAATTTGTGGGAGTTTTTTCTTAGGAAGCCGAAGCCAGGGGCGAGGAAACGAGTCTGAATTGTTTACTTCCGTTTGAAAATTTACTTGAAAAAAAAAGAAATACAAAATCATCAAACGGATGGAAAGGGAAAGTTAATCAGGCTAATTGGTTCGACTTAGTTTCCGAAAAAAAGTTAGATTGAGAACTGTTAATTTCCTGCCTTGATCGAGAGAAATTTAGAAGTTTGTTATTAATTCCTGTTTTAAAACGATTTAGTCTATTCTTCAGCATCCGTGTATGTTACCTGCGTGAATAAAGGGCTCAATACGGATGTATTATTGACACGGCGATGACTAAACGGAAAATGTTCGAGTATGTTCATGGTATATTGTGAAATACCGATGACGATTAACAGCATTATTGTCTTCCTCATCTTCATCTTGTACATTACGATTACCCTCGCCAGCGTCTTTATCATCATTATCACTTTATCGTCGTTATGTTCTTGTTCTTGTTAGGTGTTTTAATTGGTTCTATTTCCTTTGTCGGTGAACTGTGAAGTATACTCATGGTAGTAGCATACAGTATAATCGCCGGCATAGTCTTCGTCGACAACATCAGTATTATCATCATTATTATTTTGGTTCGTGTTGTTCCCCCCAATTATTCTTTTTCCTGGGCCCTTTCCCTCCCTTCGCCACATGGGCCTCTTCATCTCAAGGCGAAGTGTGAAGGGCGTGCAGAAGGGCCGCAGAAAGCAGACAAATGCCCACGTTGGAGGCAAAGAAAAAGCGACCTTACGGAAGACGCGCTCCTTTACATGCGAACAGCGGCTGCGGCTCTGGCATCATTTCCCCTTGCGCCGCCAGGGGAAATGGAGGTCTCTCTCTTTCTTTCTTTTCCTCTCCCTCTCTTTTCCTCTCTTTCTTTTTCTCTTACTCTCTTTCTTTTTATCTTACTCTCTTTCTCTCTTTCTTTTTTCTCTTACTTTCTTTTTAACTTTTTCTCTCACTCTTCCTCTCTTTCTCTCTCACTCTTCCTCTCTTTCTCTCTCTCTCTCTCTCCTCTCTCTCTCTCTCTCTCTCTCTCTCTCTTCTCTCTCTCTCTTCTCTCCTCTCTCTCTCTCTTCTCTCTCATTCTCTCCTCTCATCTCTCCTCTCTCTCTCATTCTCTCTTCTCTTCTCTCCTCTCTCTCTCTTCTCTCTCTCTCTCTCTCTCTCTCTCTCTCATCTCTCTCTCTCTCCTCTCTCATTCTCTCTCTCATTCTCTCTCTCCTCTCTCTCTCTCTCTCTCTCTCTCTCTCTCTCTCTCTCCTCTCTCATTCTCTCTTTCTCATTCTCTCTCTCATATCTCTCTCTCATCTCTCTCTCTCTTCTCTCTCCTCTCTCTCTCTCTCTCTCTCCTCTCTCTCTCTCTCTCTCTCTCTCTCTCTCTCTCTCTCTCTCTCTCGTTTGTTTTTTCTTCTCTCATTTGTATGTATGCAGATGTGCGTATGTGGACGTGTTTGCATTGCAGAAGCGCACAAGCGTCCCTTACGATTTCATACATTGAACAATATGTACACAAGTATTTCCGCGAGCAGCGAAACCCCCATAATATTGGCTCAGAAGGAGGGGGTTCGATGACGTTGGTGGGCGTTGGGGGAGTTGGGGGCGTTGGGGGGGATTTATGACTCGGCTGGAATGGGCGGGGAGATAAAACGGGCGGCGGTGAGAGATTGTGAGTCTGAGAGACAGACAGACAGACATAGACAGAGGAAAAGAACGACTAAGAGAGAACGGGAAGGAGACGGTATGTAGAAAAATAAACATTCAAAGAGAGGGAGAGCGAAAAGGAGAGAGAGAGAGAGAGAGAGAGCGAGAGAGCGAGAGAGAGAGAGAGCGAGCGAGAGCGAGAGCGAGAGCGAGAGAGCGAGAGAGCGAGAGAGAGAGAGAGAGAGAGAGAGAGAGAGAGAGAGAGAGAGAGAGAGAGAGAGAGAGAGAGAGAGAGAGAGAGAAAGAGAGAGAGAAGAAACAGGCCGAGCGCAAGAGCGAGGGCGCAAGGGCGTGAGAAAGGGAGAGCGGATGTGTGTTTACATGTTCCTAGGCGCGGGCGTCTTCGGGCGGCGGGCGGTGGGCGGCACGAGGCCTGAATGACGCTATTGTGGCGGCTGTGGAGATTGACCTTTTGAGACTGCCTTATGATCGGCAGTTACGAGCTCGTGTGTGCGGGCGCGGGCGGACGGGTGGCGGGGGCGGGGCGGGGCGGGGAGAGGGAGAGGGAGAGGGGAAGCACGTAGGGGAAGGGGGAAGGGGGAGGGGGAGGGGAGGATGGGCGGGTAGGGAGTTCAGCGCAGAGAGGCTCAGAGGGAGAGGATAGGGGATGGAAGGGAAGTTAGAAGGGAAAAGGGAAGGGGGAAGGGAAAAGAGAAATGAAGGGGGAAAGGGGGAAGGGGAAAGGGGGGCGTTTAGTGATAAACAGTGGCGTCGGTTGAGCTTAGTATGTTGTTTGTTGATTCTGCGCTTTCTCAAATGTGTCTTTATCTTTCGTATCTTCTCGTTTACCCCCCCCCCCCTACCTCCCCCTTCCCTCCGATTGCTTTCATTCCGTCTTTCAATTTCTTTCGGTGGCGGCGGAGGCTTGCTCGGACGTGCGTTTGTTTGTCTACTCTTTGCCTCACTTTATTTATTTTCTTTGCGTTTTCCTTTCTTTCTTTTCTTGTGTGTGTGTGATTCAGTATTAGTTCTTTCTTTGTGGGTTTGTTATCCTCGTGTTTGGTTTTTTTTTTTTCTCGTCTCCTTTATTCCTTCGAAGTGGAATCGTGATAGCTAGATTTATATATTCAATTTACATATTCCCATATTTCTGCGATTCCCTTTACGAAGAAAAAAAATGAATTAATGTCCATCGCTAGATACAAAAATGTGGACCAAAAATGCATAGGTTCTAAATTCTAAGAGATAAGCAGCTACGGAGACCATATTTCAAAAATGTAATCACTTATCTAGATGGAACCCCTCCTCTCCTCCTCCCAGTCATCCTCGTCCTCCCCACTCCCTCTTCTCTCCCTTGTTGCTCTCCCTCTTCTTTCCCCTACTTTCTCCCTTCCCTTTTCTCTTCCATTCGTCCTTTCCCCCTCGCCCTTCTCTCCTTCTCTCTATCGCCCTTTACCTCAGCTTTCCCTTCACTCTTCCTTTCCCCCGGTCCCTTTCAACCTTCCCTCCTCTTGTCTTTCCTTCCCTCCCTCTTCCTTTCCTCTTGTCCCTTTATCCCCCCCCTCCCCCCTTCGCCTTCCCCATATCTCCCCTCCCTCATCCGTACCTCAGCCTCCGGGCCGCAGAAGGAGGCCATCCCTCACCCCGGAGATGGAGGACGACGATAGCTCTCCTGCTGGCTGTCGCGGGGAGAGAATTTAAGGGGAGATAGGGCGAGGACGGGGAGGGAAGAGGCGGGTGGGGGAGGGGGAGGAATAAGGGTGTTTGAGGGGATGGGGAATAGGGCAGGGATAGGGAGGGGATCATAGGAAACGGCTAGGGTGTTTCAGACAGGTTAAGGGGGAGGTTGCGGCGGAGAGTTGTGTTGGGAAATAGGTACTGGAATGAAGGCGATGTTGCTAAGGAAACGACGAGGATCTTGGTAAGAGGGGGTTGGGGGATGGGGGGGAGGGAGACTGATCGGAGGAAATTACGCGTCGCGCCTGACGAAAATGTGATGTAATAATGCTGACATCGTGCTTGGATGACTTATGAGTGCTTTATAGGGTAGTTAAGCACGATGAAACCCCATAAAAGGCAACAATAGACAAAGGTGCTAGAAGTGTCCGTCTGAGCATTGGATTATAAACAAACCAAAGTATATGAAATATGACCACCAAAAACATTATAGAAAACGGTCCAGGAAAAGAAAGTCTAATGTCGTTTCTGTCCCTCTGATTGCGTTAGCGACCTCAACTTGGAAACCCTCCGGGAATTGGAAATATGTTTAGAAACATTGTTTATACGAAAAAAATGTGTGTGTTTACGAATGGGGATGTAAAGTTGCTTTTATTACTGTCCTCTGTTGGTTGTAATTCACTGAGAGGTTATTTGTGTGTGTGTGTGTGTGTGTGTGTGTGTGTGTGTGTGTGTGTGTGTGTGTGTGTGTGTGTGTGTACATATATACATCTATACATATACATATATACATACGCACTCGAGCACCGCCCCACATGCCCCCTGCACCCAGAGACTTCCACTTTCCCGGAAACGTTCACTTACCGTATAAAGCCATCATGTTACATTCACTATTACCGTGTCTCGGCGCCTGGACGAATTACAGGGAGGGGAGGGGGAAGGGGAGAGAGAAACAGAGGGAGAAAAAGGAAAGGAGAAAGGAAAAAAAAAGGAAGATAGGTGAGGGAAGGGAGGAGCGGAGGAGGGGAATAGTGTTAGGAGGATTTGGGTGATATTCTGGAATTATCGCTAATGGCTGTGCAGTTTCTCACCCCCATCTTCTTAAAGGGTTGAAGGAGAGGGGAAGGAAGAGGGGAACCGGAAGTTGGTTCTTCCTCTTCTTCCTCTCTCTCTCTCTCTCTCTCTCTCTCTCTCTCTCTCTCTCTCTCTCTCTCTCTCTCTCTCTCTCTCTCTCTCTCTCTCTCTCTCTCTCTCTCTCTCTCTCTCTCTCTCTCTCTCTCTCTCTCTCTCTCTCTCTCTCTCTCTCTCTCTCTCTCTCTCTCTCTCTCTCTCTCTCTCTCTCCTTTCTTTCATTTTTTTCTCTCCTTTCTTTGTATGTGTTTTTCAGTTTGCATTTTTTTTTTCTTTCTTTTTTTTTTTTTTTTTTGTTACTCTTTCACCACTTTTTCTTTTCGGTTCGTCTGTTAATAACGGTTACCTCGAATGCAAGTGATGCTATCAGATGTAATGATAATGCAGGTTATACTATTGCTGTAGGTATATCATCTAGCGTATCGGAAAACGTGCACGGGTTAGCACGCGATCGTAATGTGCCTCGCGTTAGGCGGTGCCTCCGTTTTCTGTGAAGTTTAACGGTTTGAATATTTTACCCATATGTTTGTGTTTCTTATTTTTGTGTTTATGTGTTGTTGTTGTTTTTCCTCCCTGCTGTTTTTTTTTTGGTTGTTGTTGTTGTTGTTGTTGTTTCTTCTGCTTTGTACTTCTTTCTCATGTTTATTGTTTTTTTTTCCATTATCCTGGTTTTCCTGTGGTCTTATTATGTGTTATGTTATCTCCTTCCTCTCGTCTTTTCCTCTTCCGCCTTCTCATCTTCCGTATGTATCCTTCTTCTATTCCTCCTCCTCCTCTGCCACCTCCGCATCTAATTCTCGTTTCTTCTCTGCTTCCTCTCCTCTTTATCACCCCCTTCCTCGTTTCCCTCGCTTCACCTCACTCGACTCCCCTCTGCTGTATTGAACAAGTAGTTGTAACATGCGAGACCCCCCCCTTCACCCCCTCTCCCCCCTACCCCCACCCCCCCTCACCCCACTCCCCTGACCAAGAAACCTGCGTGACTTGCGAAAGCGTTTACCTTCTCTTCCATTACGTACTTCCTCGTTCTTCTTGCTAGTGTTGCTTCTTTTTTCCTATCCTTCGGTTTCTTTTCGTGCTTGTTTTATTTTTGATTTTTGTTTTTGTTTGTTTGTTTATTTAGTTATTTAGTTATTTATTTATATTCGATTTATGATTTGTTAGATTGTGTACTTATTTATTTTGTGTGTTTTTTCTTTTTTTCCTTTACTAGATTTTTTTTTGCTTTTCTTTTCTTCTTCTTGATGTTGTTCTTCTCTTTGTTCTTGTCTTTTGTTTCTTTCCCTTTTGTTTTCTTCGTCTCCTACTTTTCCTGTTGCACTTTTTAGTTTTGTGTTCTTGATATTGTTTTTATTATTTTCTTCTTTCTCCTTCATCTTTTTCACTCTCTTTGTCTTCCCTTCATTTCGCACAAAGAGATGGGGGTAAGGGAGAGGTCGGGGAGCATAAATAGCTCGGATTATGAGAACTAATACCTCATTATTTGAACTGATTAATTGCACCAAAGTTAATTAAGCTGATGAGGCTAGGCGACAGAGGTTAAACCTGTTAAAGGGGTTGAAAAGCTGGGGGGGAGGGAGAGGGGAGCGGGAGGGGGAGGGAGAGGGGGTATGGAGGACGGGAAAACAGGTTAGGAGGGTGGGGGTTTGGGCTAGGGGGGAGGAGGGGAGGGAGGGAGGGAGGGAGGGAGGAAGAGGGAGGGAGGGAGGGAGGAGGGAGGGAGTGGGGTCAGTGGGGTTGAAAGAACGAGGTAAGAATGTGTGAGAGAAGAGGTAGGGGAAGGAGACAAGGGGGGTGGGGTTATTGGGGATAGAAGAATGGATATTGTAGTGTTGGGGGGAGGAGAGGGTATTGGGGGTGTCCAGAAAGGAGGGGGATGGGGTGGAGGTGGTAGGGGTGATGATGCGGGGCAGTGGGGGAGAGAGCGAAGGATTGCGGGGTTACGAACGTCAAGGCAAAATGGCGGGGAATGAGATGTAATAGCGAGAAAATGTTCCCCTCGACCACCCTAGCCTTAGCCTCGTCTCCCCTTTCAACAAGGCTAATCTCGACCAAGAAGTTCCTTTCAGCGGGACCTTTGCGCCGACCTTGGAACGGGGAGGTGGGGATGGGGGTGGGGGGAGATGGAGGAAGGGAGGGAGGAGGAGATGGAAGAAGGGAGGGGAGGAGGAGATGGAGGAAGAGAGGGGAAGATGGAGGAAGGAAGGAGGGAGGAGGGAGGGAGGGGAAGGGAGAAGGAGATGAAGGAAGGGAGGAAGAGTGATAGAAAAGGGGTGGTAGAAGGTAAGTGGGGAAAGGGAAATAATGAAGACGAAGTGGGGAGATAGGCAAAGTGGGGGTAAAAGGAAGGGAAAGCAGGAGGATCTGCCGTAGGAGGGAAAGTGGGGAGGAAAGGGATATAGAGTGGGAGAGGAAGAAGGAAGATAAAGGACAAGGAGGAGAAACAGAAAAAGTAAGAGGGAAGGTTGAGATAATGACAAGACGTGGCCAAGCGCCTCAGATCCAATACAGATACAATATTTCCGGCGTTCGAAGAATGGAGAGATTAGAGTGACAGCCTTTTGTTGGCGAATTTCGTGAACGGGCTGGCTTTTGCTTTTTGACAGTCTTTCTCTTTTAAGGCTTAGCGACATTTACACATACTAATTATGATAGTGACTGTGATGATGAGGAGGATAATGGTTATGATGATGATAATGATGGCCTGGTAATGAGGATGATAACGACAGGAGGTTGAATGTGGATGATGACCATAATCGTCCGCGTATCATCCGGGTTCTGTACATCGCCATCATGATTACTCCTTTCCCCATTTTAGTAATCGTAACCACGTCTTTCCTTCCTCTCCTTTTTATTCCTTTATACTTTTCTCCTTCAGACTCTTTCATAATGTGATTGAGAAGGGACAAAGTCCAACCATTTAATCTAGAGAGTGAGAGTAATACAATGCGGTGGGATCTCCCCGTAGAGTTTTGTCCTTCATAGGGCATCATTATTATTACGATTTTTTTTATTGATTTAGTTTTCCAATAGGCCTCGCTGGCATCTCCCTTAATCCCACGCTTCTTTTTTCCACTAACCCCCTCCCCCTCCCCCCTTTCCTACTCCATAGATACCCAGCCTCCTTCCCCCTCTCCTTATTCCCCTCGTCCCTCTCACTTCCTCCCTCCCCCACCAACCCCCACTCCCCCTCCCCCTCCCCCTCTCCCAAGTCCCAGACGCCGTCGTCCCACGAGCTTAATCTGCAGACATTGTTTACGGGTAAACAAGAGCTGCCACAATGCTCTGCTGGGATCCTTCCTCCTCCTCCTCCTCCTCCTCCTCCTTCTTCTTTTCCTACTCTTCCTGTTCGTGGTTGGCCACTTTCGCATTTTCCTTTCCTCTTCATCTTCGGTCCTTCACTTTCACTTCTCTCTCATCCTTGTGTCTCCTATCCTGTAAAATAATGTAGTACAGATCAGTTCTGACTTTCCTTCAAAATCTTTCCTGGACGTGGTTAGATTTCTTATGTGTTTATATGATACTGTTTAATTGATTTTACGACCTATCTCTTTCTCTCTCTCTCTCTCTCTCTCTCTCTCTCTCTCTCTCTCTCTCTCTCTCTCTCTCTCTCTCTCTCTCTCTCTCTCTCTCTCTCTCTCTCTCTCTCTCTCTCCATCTCCATCTCTCTCTCTATCTCTCCCTCTCTCTCTATCTCTCTCTTTCTCTTTCTCTCTCTCTCTCTCTCTCTCTCTCTCTCTCTCTCTCTCTCTCTCTCTCTCTCTCTCTCTCTCTCTCTCTCTCTCTCTCTCTCTCTCTCTCCCTCAATCACTCTCCGATTTATGATATTACAGACTTAATTAAGAGCCAGCATTTATTTTCATTACGGATGCATTGCTTGCCACTCTGTCCTTATTCCTCTAAATGTTTAGCAATCATAATAACCAAAGATTTACTCTATGAAGTATGTTGTGTGTGTATTACTGTTGTTCTTTTCCCCCTTACCGCTCGCGCCACTTCCATTATGAAACACCATTTACCTCCCAAGCGCTGCTGTAAACT
>NC_061840.1:12865157-12875157 GCF_019202785.1 Penaeus chinensis
CCCTATCCCTCTCTTCCTCTCCCTCTGTTTCTCTATTTATCCTTGCGTTTCTCTATTTATATCTGTGTTCTCTCTCTCTCTCTCTCTCTCTCTCTCTCTCTCTCTCTCTCTCTCTCTCTCTCTCTCTCTCTCTCTCTCTCTCTCTCTCTCTCTCTCTCTCTCTCCTTCTCCATTCTTTTCGTGTGAAAAAAGCAATTGAGGGGGAGGTGCAAGTGCTTGTCTCGTCGCGGGGGGGGGGGGGGCAATAACCAGATGTAATAATAGGAAAACACCGCTAAGTTCTAGTTAATTTTTGCTAGGACGGACTAAGAAGCTTTATATACGTGATACATGGCTATTTTTAGAACATGAAACGATTTTGACTTTTGCGGGATTTTCTTTTCTTTTCTTTTTTCGAGTCAGGAGTTCGGTTCCAAGGTAGGGCGGTTGGAATGATAATGTTGCTTGTTCTTTTGTCTGGCTGCGGGAGGGATTAAGGAAGGAGGAGGAGGGGGGGAGGGGGCGATGAGACGCGAGTGGACCTGTTAAGCCAAGTGCATTCTCACGCAAGGAGTTTCGTAACGAACACACCTCGTAATTTCATGCAGCACATTGCACGCACGCACCTAACCCGACGCCCCACACCCGCACACACACACGTAGAAACGCGTACACACCTTCGACGCCGCTGTCTGTTGCTGGCCTCCCTCTCCAGCCAGCAGTCCAGCCAGCCAAGCCGAACCCCCGACCCCCCGCCCACACCCCGCCCGTCGCTTCCAGGGGGCGGTGGGCGCGGGAGCTGCGCGGGCGTGGATGGTATTTTCTAATTCCACGGTACTGAGGGCGTGATGGGAGGCTTGCTGACGCGCGTACTCTCATTCTCTCGCTCGCTCGCTCTCCCTCTCTCGCTCTTTCTCTCTCTCTCTCTCTCTCTCTCTCTCTCTCTCTCTCTCTCTCTCTCTCTCTCTCTCTCTCTCTCTCTCTCTCTCTCTCTCTCTCTCTCTCTCTCTCTCTCTCTCTCTCTCTCTCTCTCTCTCTCTCTCTCTCTCTCTCTCTCTCACGATCTACTTTTTCTCTCGATTCCTCTCTCGCATTGTCTTTCCTATTCTCTCCCTCTCGGGCTCGCTGTGAGGAAGATAATGAATTAATCCGAAGGAAAAGGGGAACTGGACGGAAACAAGATGGTGAGGGCGAGGGCGGCGGGAGCACGCGCGCGCTGCCAGTTTACCGTGGGAAGAGTAGAGAGGGGAGCGGAGGGAAAGGGGGCGGCGTACAGAGGGGAAGGGGGAGGAAGAGGAGGAGGGAAAGTAGAGCCAGACCCGTCCTCACCTCCTCCTCCTCTTCCTCCTCCTCCTCCGCCTTTACTTACTCTTTTCGTGTGAGCGAGTGTGAGAGAGAGAGAAATAGAGCGAGGGAAGAGAGCTGTATAGGTAGGTAGAGAGAGAGAAAGAGAGAGAGAGAGAGAGAGAGAGAGAGAGAGAGAGAGAGAGAGAGAGAGAGAGAGAGAGAGAGAGAAAGAGAGAGAGATTGAGATTGAGAGAGAGAGAGAGAGAGCCGACGAGGGGGCATAGCGAGGGAGGGTGAGTGAGGAGGAGGGAAAGGACGAGAAGGAGGAGGAGGAAAATAGGGAGGAGGAGGAGGAGGAGGAGGAGGAGGAGGAGGAGGAGTGGTCGCAAGCGGGAGCCCGTCAGTAGTGGAGCGACGCGCGGGCAGGGTGCTGGTACAGGCAGCCTCCACACTCAGGCTCTGTGCTCGCTCTCACCCACTGCTCGCTCGCCCGCCCCTCCTTCCCGGCGCGTCTCGGGCGGGACTCTCTGTCTTGTGAGTTCTTCCAGCCAACAGTGAGAAAGAGTTCGAATCGTGTGCGTTCGGGAAGTAGGAAAGGGCTGCTGGTGGTTCTGTTGAACGCAACAATGCCCAGCGGCGAATGGAGTAACTTATAGAAAAAAAGATTGAGAGAAGTCGTTGATAAGGGAAGCGGCGGCCGTTTTCCCCCCTTTTGATATCGCTACCGTGGTTTTGTTTTGGAAAATTCTTTCGAGTGAGAAGAAAATGAAAAAAGAGAGCGAATTTAAGAGAAATACAGTGAAAATACAGTGGCCGTGCAGGCGAGGTTGTGTCTGTGCGTCCCCGAGCGCTGGCTTCGAGGGGGAAACCCGAAGGAAAGAGAGCGAGGCTTTTCCCGCGCAACTCAGACAAGCCGTCATCGGGAATTGCGCCTTTTTTACTCTTCCAGCCATTTTCTGTGAACATGATTTCAATTTTTTTAATATATTTCTGGGGTGTGAAATTTATTCGGTCACCGGTTGAGGCTTGGAGGCAGACCCCCTCCCCGAAGGGGGTCCGACCCAGCCTAGTGATTGGCCGGCGCGACGGCTACTGTGAGGGTACTGTGCGTGCGCGTATGTGCGTGTGCGTGCGTGTGCCCAGTTTCTCTGTTTGCGGCCGTTTGTGCGTGCATCTGTGTGGATCTGTGTGCCCGTGTGTGTGTACTTATACTCACTCCATTATATCATGCATGTGAACTTGCGTGTTTGGGGCGCGGCTCTTTGGCGCGTGTTACGTGATGCTTCCGTCCCGTCCCTGTGCCTATGCCTCTTCAGGGCGAGGCGGGAGGTAAGTGGACGAACAAAACAGGGAAACTCCGAGTCCTCTAAAAAGGAAGGAAAAAGAGACCACGAGCCGCGTCCACGCCACAGCAGCCATGAGGAGGGTGGACGTCGCCGCCGCTGTTGCTTTCGGGAGACGCTTCCGCCCCGGCCGCCTCCCCAGCGGCGCCCCTTTCCAGCCCGCGCCCAAACACACAGATTGCAAATTTTATCAGAATGTTGACAGGTGGAGATTGCAGCGGTGGGAAGAGGGGAGAGAAAAGGGGACACCACGGGGAGATTAGTAGTTTTTATCTTCCCGTTTCTCTCCCCAGCCGGCATCCGAACTGGGGCGAGGGTGGGGTCTGGGGGCGAAGGGAGGGAGGGAGTGGCGGGGTTGTCCGTTGTCAGGTGAGATGGCTTTTGTTCGGCTGTCATCATGCCTACGTTCGTCTGCGTGTCGGGTCTGGAGGAAGTGACATGGCGCAGGGCGCAGACAGGGCGACAGACATACCCTTGTAGGAATACGTGTAGGAAGACTCTCTCTCTCTCTCTCTCTCTCTCTCTCTCTCTCTCTCTCTCTCTCTCTCTCTCTCTCTCTCTCTCTCTCTCTCTCTCTCTCTCTCTCTCTCTCTCTCTCTCTCTCCATTTTCTATCGCTGTGTTTTTCTCCCTTTTTCTCTCTCTATATCCACTTCATGTGGTCATCTGTCGTTCTCCATTTTCAAAGTGTCTCTTAAATTCTCCTCTGTTCCCTTACATTTCTCTGCCCGACATCCATACCGTTCTCCTCTTCCTTCCTATTATATTTCGAAGGTTCTTTTTCCTCTTCTCCCTCCCTCTTCCTCCCTCTCCTCGGTTTACTCTTCTATCTCCGTCTTTGCTCGTCTTCTAACTTCTTACTCCTACTCCTGTTGTCCTATTTCCACGCCCTCTCCTGTCCCATTTCCTCCCCTTCCTTCCTCTGCCCCAATCCTCCTCCCCTCTCCCCTCCACCTGTTCCCCGTCGTCCTTTTCTGCTCTTCCTCCCCTTCCCCCCCCCCCCCCTGGCTCCCATCCTCGTCCTCCTCCGAGCCGTCTTGTTCTCCGGAGCAGGTTGCATTAATGGAACGGAACTTCTGGTGTTTAGTAGTCGATGGAGAAAAAGTGTGAAATGGGGAAGGAGAAAAATTGCTCCCTCTCTTTTTCTCCTTTCTCTTCCTTCCATTCTCCTCTAGAGGCGTGTGAGGGGGGGGGGGGAGTGAAGGAATCGGCAGCCCCCGAGCCCTGGAGCGTCGAGGCTGAGCCCATCGACGTCGACGATTCTGACCCTTAAATGGCGGGAGAGTGTGTCCCCTCGGAGGTGTATCATCCCTTTGGTTACCTCTGTGTCTTTGTGTTTAGCGTCGCCCCTCTCCTCGTGGCCCTTTGCGTTCTCTCTTCGTTTCGCTCTCTCTCTTTTGTCTATCTTTTTTTTTCGTCTTTTTAGCTCTTTTCGTGGTTTATCTCTTCCTTCCATTGCGCTCTCTCTCTCTCTCTCTCTCTCTCTCTCTCTCTCTCTCTCTCTCTCTCTCTCTCTCTCTCTCTCTCTCTCTCTCTCTCTCTCTCTCTCCTCTCTCTCTCTCTCTCTCTCTCTTCTCTCTCTCTCTCTCTCTCTCTCTCTCTCTCTCTCTCTCTCTCTCTCTCTCTCTCTCTCTCTCTCTCTCTCTCCTTTATCTCTTCTGTGTTCTCACGCTTCTTGCGGTCACCCTTTGCCCCCTCTCTCTCTTTTCCTTTTTCAATCTTTCCTCTTTCCCTTCCTTAATCTTTTCTCCCCTATCCACTCTCCCCCATTTCTTATCCCATTTCCATCCTTTTTCCCTTTCCCTTCACCCAACCTTACCTTACAGCCCCATCTTTCTCCTTCCCTCTCCTCCCCTCTCTTTCCCTTTCCCCTCCTCTTCCCTTTCCTTGTATCGCCATCATTTTACCCTCCCCTCTCTGTCTCTCTCTTCCCCCTCTCTCTCCACTTCCTTTCCTCATATCCCCTCCCCTCTACCTTTCTCTTTCTCTCTCTTTTCTCTCTCCCCTTCCCTTCCCTCCCATTCACGCTCCACTTCCCTCTCCCCCTCCCTCTTCATCACAATAAGAAAGTACCGGTTTAAAGGGAATAACGCACGGCTCCCAGTCTCCCCGCGTCTGGTTCGATGGCGAGTGAGTGGACGGTGTGTTTGGGGAGTGAGCGGATAGGTTAATGAGGGAGTGGATAGGTGGATAGGTGGATGAGTGAGGAGACCGGTGGATGAGTGAGGGGTAGATGGATGGAGGAATGGATAGTAGATGTGTAAGTGGATAGGTGGACGAGGAGAGCAGACTGGTTGATGCCAAAGTGGATAGATGGATGTCTGAGTCAGTTATATAAATGAGAGATGGCAGGTGAGTTGCTGAAGGTAAGATGGGTGTGGACGATTGCGCTGCGTGAGTGAATGAGAGAGAGAGATAGACAGAGAGAGAGAGATGACGTAAATAATCAAATATTCACTTTGCCATGGGAGAGAGAGAGAGAGAGAGAGAGAGAGAGAGAGAGAGAGAGAGAGAGAGAGAGAGAGAGAGAGAGAGAGAGAGAGAGAGAGAGAGAGAGAGTAAATATACGAAATATTCACCTTGCAATCCCGCCCATTGAAAACTCCCATCCGCCCTCTGCCCCACCTAGTCTGACAGGAGGTTAATTATTCACCTGATCGTGGTCCCCCTTTATCCCCCCCCCCCCTTCATCCCCTGTGTTCATGTCACCATCATTACCTTTGCAAATGTTCCCGCCGCACCCAACCCCACACTTGATTCACATGACACCTCATACCATACCTCCTGATACCACACAACGCCATACCTCATACTCCTGATAATACACAACGCCAAACCTCATACTCCTGATACCACACAACGCCATACCTCATACTCCTTCTGCGTACTCTTTGGACGTCTGTTGGCATTCCCTTCTGCGCCTTCGTCAGCGGAAAAGGAGGGAGGAAGCTAGGCGATGGCGGGTGTTCCGGATTAATTGTCATGGCTGGGAATCTTAAGGAGAAGGAACGGAGGAGGAAGAGGAGGAGGAGGAGGAGAAAGAAAAAGAGGGGAGGAGGAGGAGGAGGAGGAGGAGGAGGAGGAGGAGGAGGAGGAGGAGGAGGAGGAAGCATCCGAGGGAAGAAGGAAGGAAGAACTTTCTCGAAGCTGTTTTTGAAGAGGCCGGTTGCCGGGTGTGGTTGTCCGGATACGAGAAGTTCTCTTTCTCTCTCTCCCCCCCTTCTATCTCTCTCTCTCTCTCTCTCTCTCTCTCTCTCTCTCTCTCTCTCTCTCTCTCTCTCTCTCTCTCTCCCTCCCTCCCTCCCTCCCTCCCTCTCTCTCTCTCTCTCTCTCTCTCTCTCTCTCTCTCTCTCTCTCTCTCTCTCTCTCTCTCTCTCTCTCTCTCCCTCCTTTTCCTTTTCCTCTTCCTCCATTATTTATGACGCGCCGTGAGGATTCAGAGCAGATGTTAATGAGGCGAGGAAAAAGGACGAAGGTCTGGGTTTAAGGGTGAGGATGGGGGAGAAGAGGGGGGAGGAGGAGGAGGAGGAGGAGAAGGAGGTGGGGGGTAGCGGCCATGGATCCTTCAGAGTCCTTTGGTAAGGACGGACGTCAAACCCTACCAGGTTTTTGCATAGCAGGGCATCGTCATCCTAAGTATTTTCTATCTATTTATCTCCCTTTCATTTCTCGCCCCCCTTCTCTCTCTCTCTCTCTCTCTCTCTCTCTCTCTCTCTCTCTCTCTCTCTCTCTCTCTCTCTCTCTCTCTCTCTCTCTCTCTCTCTCTCTCTCTCTAATATATGTGTGTATGTATGTATATATATGTATATGTATATATATATATATATATATATATATATATATATATATATATATATATATATATATATAAATCTTTCTCAATTTCTCGCGCTCTCTCATACACCGTTCCTCCACATCCCAAAACGCATATTTCTATACATTTTTCACCATGGCCACAGAATGCCGTTAAAAAGTTGCCCAATTATTGACTTGCAGTCTATTAGAATAGTGATTGATGGGGGCTTGCATAAGAGGAGGGGGATGGGGGGGGGGGGGGGGAGATGACGCACTGGTGGCCGATATATAGACAGGGGGAAGGGGGGGAGGGAAGGGATAAGGAGGGAGGGAGGGGGAAGAGGAAGAGGAAGGGGTAAGGAGTAAGGAGGGGAGAGGAGAGTATATCTGAATTATAAAGTTTATTAAAAAAAGAGACCACATCTATTTTGGAACTTGGTCTATTTTTGTTGGTTTGTTTGTCGGGAAAGATGTAGGCCTATGGAAGAGAAGGGAAGGCGTGTACGAGGTGAAGGTGTTGATTTAGGGGAGGGGTGGAGTCGGTAAGGAGGGGAAAGCACCCGAAACAGGTATATGTGTTTTCTTTCCTTTTTTTGTTTTTATTTATATTTTTTAACATTAAAAGGAGGTTGCCGGAGGCGGGCGTTCTAGTATGTTTGTTTTTTTTTCTCTCTCTTTCTCTATCCACTTCACCAATTTTTGAATTTCTTTTTTCCTTTTTCCTTCAGTCTCTTCCTTTCTCCACTTAGCCTTCATCGTCTTTTATCTGGCTTCTTTCTTAATAACCCTCTTTTCTCCTTTTCATTTTCCCTTCCTCCTCTTCCTACTTCCCTCCACCATTTGTTTCCCTTTCCATCCCCCTGTTCCCCTCTTCTTCCTTTCTCCTTCCCACCCCTATGCCCCCTCTTTCTATCCTCCTCTCCTCATTCTCCCTTCTTCGTTATTCTTCTTTCGTTCCTTCCTCTCGCAGTACATCGTCACCTTCGCCGGACCGAAAGCCGGTAACAGGACACGCGGGCCAGGAGTGCCTTTGTCCGACTCTCCCTCACTCTCAGACGCCAGGTCACCCCCCTTCCCCTCTCCCTCCTTCCCCCCCCCCCCTTCTCCACTACCAACTTTCCCCCTTCCCCTCCCTTCCAATTTTCCCGTATTTCCCACTCACCCTCTTTCCCTCCCATCCTTCCCCCTTTTCCCCTCGCCCTCATATTTATTTATTATTCCATCCCCCACCCCTCCGCCACCCGAAGAAGAAGAACGGGAAGATGGGATAAAAAAGGAACATATCTTTAAAGGGAACGAGACAGCAAGCAGGGTCCGGAGGCTGCATCTTGGCCTCCTCTGCGTGTGCGGGAGATGGACGCGACATCCTGAAGGCTAGAGGCGCCGAGGGAAAGGATAGAGAAAGATGGGGAAGCTGTACGTCGAGGAGAAGGACGGGGAGAGATGGGCCTTGAGGGGAAGGAAGGGAAGGGATGGGGAAGCTGTATGTCGAGTAAGAAGGACGGGAAAGATGGGCCTTGAGGAGAAGGAAGGAAAAGGATGGGGAAGCTGTACTTCGAGGAGAAGGACGGGGAGAGATGGGCCTTGAGGGGAAGGAAGGAAAGGGATGGGGGTGCTGTACGTCGAGGAGAAGGACGGGGAGAGATGGGCCTTGAGGGGGAGGAAGGGAAAGGATGGGGGAGCTGTACGTCGAGGAGAAGGACGGGAAAGATGGGCCTTGAGGGGAAGGAAGGGAAGGGATGCGCGAGCTGTACGTCGAGGGTAAGGATGTTGAAAGATGGGAAGGATGAACGTCGAAGGGAAGGATGTGGGAAGAGGAGGGAACTAGGTGTAGAGGGGAAAGACATGGAAAGATGGGGAGGATGGGCGTGGAAGGGAAGGATGTGGAAAAATGGGGGAAGCCTCGCATCATGAGAAAGGATTGGAAAGCTGGTGAATTACTGAGTTTTATTTGTCTTATTTTTTAATTATGTGTTGGGTCGCCTGTATAATTTGTTTGCCGGAAAGTTAAATTTCTGTTTGGCTAATGCGTGTATAATTCATGTTAATACACACTTTCATTCTTCACTTACTTAACTCATCCGCTTGCTCACACACTCACTCAATATATATATATATATATATATATATATATATATATATATATATATATATATATATACATACATATATACATATATACATATATATATGTGTGTGTGTGTATGTATACATACACACACACACATACACACACACATACACACACACACACATACACACACATACACACACATACACACACATACACACACATACACACACACACACGCACACGCACACACACACACACACACACACACACACACACACACACACACACACACACACACACACACACACACACACACACGTCCACACACGTCCGCACAAGCACGTCAGACACCAAACGTGGGAAATTCGCCAGAGAAGGAATCGCTCCAGAGGGAGTCCTGTCTCTCGTCAAAGGGGGGGGGGGGGGCTGTCTCCCCACATCCTGCCTGACCGCGGCAGTTTCTGCAGTTACTTGAAGGTTCGAGATATTGCCTGATGTGATCGTGGGGATGTGTGTGTGGGTGTGTTTGTAAGGCTGTGTGTCTGTAAGTTCATGTGTGTGTGTGTGTGTGTGTGTGTGTGTGTGTGTGTGTGTGTGTGTGTGTGTGTGTAGATGCGTGCGCACGTGTGCGATCGTGTATGCGCGTGTGTATGTTAGTACCCTAAGACTGTGATGTAGTAGAAGATAAAAGAAGACCAGAAACGTAGCACAATAATAGAATACAAAGATAAAGCAAAGTGACTGCGTAACGAACATCTGCAAGACAGCTAAAGTGTCACGAATGAGGGGAGTGACCAAGACAATAGAAAGAGGGGAGTGGGGCAGGGCAGGGGAGCGAGGGGAAGGAAGGGTCGAGGGGAAGGTGGTTTGCACACATGAGCCGGCCGGCCCCGGGTGAGCCCCCGGGGTTAATAAACCAGAATTACTCAACACAGGGTCAGGCGAGGGGAGGGGCGGGGTAGGAGAGAGGACAAGGGAGTTTAAAGCTTTCTCCTTCTCCTCCTTTGTTCCTTTCTTTTTTTCCAGCCATCCTTTCTTCTCTATCTTTCACACTTTTTCACGTGTCTATTCCGCTTAACCGTTGCTTCTTACATCGTTCTCAGAGCCATTTCCACTCTCTGCTTTTTCTCGCCCCCTCATCAGGGGAAAGGATTGTATTAGTAAGTTGTTTCCTTCACTTACTAATACCATTACTACTACGTCTGTTACTACTACTACGTCTACCACCGCCGCCACCATTACCATTACTACTATTACTGCTGTAGCAGCTGCTGTTACTAGTATTATTCTCCTCCTCTTGTTCCTCCTCAACCTCCTTCTCAACCCTCTCTTTCTCCTGCTTCTCCTTCTCCTCCTGCTCCTCTGTCTCCTCCTCTTCCTCCTCCTCCTCCTCCTCCTCATCCTCATCCTCCTCCTCCACCTCCCCTTGCTCCTCTTCTTCTTCTTCCTCCTCCATTTACTCCTCCTCCTCCTCTTGTTCCTCTTCTTCCTCCTCCTCCTTTCACTCCTCCTCTTCCTCCTCT
>NC_061840.1:12880157-12887657 GCF_019202785.1 Penaeus chinensis
TCTTTTTTTATTTTTTATTCTTGTCTCTCTCTTCTCCTTGTTTTGGTTTTTATTTCTTCTTTCTACTCCTCTTCCTGGGTTCGGTTTATCCCCTTTTTTGTACTTGTTTTGGCTTCCTTTTGGTTTTATTATTATTTTCTTTTTACTGTTTCGATGTTTTGGACCTTATATTTTTGCTCTGTGTCTGTCTCCCTTTCCTTCCATTTTTTTTTTTTTTTCCATGGCTTGTTTTCTTGACTTCTTCATACTTCTCTTTATCCATTTCAACGTCTTTTCCTGCTTATTTTTCTCCTTCCTTTGATGCTGCTGCGCAATTAAGGGAGAGGCAATAGGAAAAAGGTAGGTCGCCGGTAGGGGGGGGGGGGGTAGGATGAGGTAGGGTGCAGGGGGATAAGGGTAGGTGGGGAGGGGGGGTCAGAAAAGGGAGGGGGCAGGATGGGGAGTGAGGGGGAGGGGGTAAGGGGTCAGACAAGGGAGGGGGTAGGATGGGGAATGAGGGGGAGGGGGTAAGGGGTCAGACAAGGGAGGGGGCAGGATGGGGAGTGAGGGGGAAGGGGGTAAAGGGTCAGAAAAGGGAGTTGGTAGGATGGGGAGTGAGGGGGAGAGGGGGTATGAGGATGATTGATTGACTTAAAACTTTTCCCATATCCCCATTAGCTATTTGTGTTTCTCTCGATTTTATCTTCTTAGCGCCTTAGTTGACTTTTTTTCCCCTTCAAAGGCATATAAAAGGGATTTTATAAATTGGTAGATACTTGTGTTTTTTAGTTTATTTGATCTCTCTCAACTTTCTTTCCTCTTTTACTCTTTTTTTTTTTTTTTTTTTTTACTCTTCGTATTCCTCATTTTCCTCTCATCTCCCGCTTTACTAATTTGTGCCCCCCTCCCTCCTTCTACACTACCTGGACGTCTGAAAGAGATGCTCAGGACGGCGGATTCTGTCTTTCGTAATCTTGTTACCAAACCGTCCCCTTGTGGGCGGGAGGGGAGGAGGGAGGGGGAAGGAAAGTAGAGGGGAGAGGTAGGGGGAAGGGGAGGGACTGGGCCCATGTGGAAGGGGAGGGAAGGTGGAGGAGAGAAAGAGAGGAAAGGGGATGTGGGAGGGGAATGGGGAGGCGACAAGGGGATAGGGAGAGGATCTTGAAGACTTTTTTATTGGGGTTTATTTGATTTTCATCTTCGTTGGATGGCTGGGGGGGAGGGGATGAGAAGGGCAGAACCTGAAGATAGATGAAAAGGATGGCTGTTTCCCTGAGGAAGGAAGCGAGTGGAGGGAAAGGGAGGAGAGGGAAATGGGGAAGAAACTCTGGAGAAGGAAAGGGGGGTTAATGAGGAAGAAACGCTTTGGGGAAGGAAAGGAGAGATAGTTAGGAAGAACTCATTGGAAAAAGAAGGGGGGGGGTGACTGGGAAGAAACTCTATAGAGGAGGAAAGCGGAGGTGACTGAGAAGAAACTCTATAGGGAATGAAAGGGCAGGTGATAGTGAAGAAATTATTGTAAAAGGGATAAAAATCATAGGAAAGGAAAGGGAAAAAAAAGATTATGTGTAATGAATAGTATAGTGATCAAGATCTCAAGGGAACATTCGTGAAGGATCTCGCCACTTGCGGGAACATCAGCAACAGAATTGCTACTTGTCACAGCTGTTCTGAATTATCTGTCCTTGATGGTAGTGGTAAGACAGGTTTATAAGGAAAGGTAGTTGATGTTAAGATAGAAAAGCCACAGGAAAACAGCGCTTGAGGAAAGGAAGAATAGGAGGAAAGTGAAACGATGAACAAACTCGGGAGAGAGAGAGAGGAAGGAGAGAGGGATAGAGGGAGAGTAATATGCCACGGTTGCATATTTACTTTTTTCCATTTCTTTTTACTAATGACCGAAGTTCCAAGTGTCCCACGTGACCGCAAGACAAATAAGAGACCTATATTTCAGGTTTTAGGAAGATCACATCTGTGTGTGTGTGTGTGTATGTGTTTGTGTGTATGTGTGTGTGTGTGTGTGTGTGTCTGTTTGTGTGTCTGTGTTTGTGTTTTTATTTGTGCGTCTGTGTGTGTGTGTGTGTGTGTGTGTGTGTGTGTGTGTGTGTGTCTGTTTGTGTGTCTGTGTTTGTGTTTTTATTTGTGCGTCTGTGTGTGTATGTGTGTGTGTGTGTGTGTGTGCGTGTGTGCGTGTGCATGTGGCACTGTGCATTTATATACTACTGTGTATTTGTATGCGTGCATTGATGTTATTCGCTTGTTATTTTTCGTTCGCCAGGGCACAAAAGAACCAAGAAAATAAAATAATGGAAACCAAACGAATCACAGCTCCTCCAGACCGTCCGCAGGAGGGGGTGTGTGTGGAGGAAACAATAGCACTTCCTCAGGCTCTCTTCTTTCTTTCTTTTTTTCAATTTTTCTTTTTTTATGTGTGTTTCTATGTGTTTGAGAGTCTTTATGTGCGTCTGTGTCTGTGCGTGTGCGTGAGAGAGCCTTTATACGCGTGTGTGTTTGAGAGTCTGTGTACGTGAGTCTTTATGTGTGTCTATGTGAGAGTGTTGTACGTGTGTGTGTGTGTGTGTGTGTGTGTGTGTGTGTGTGTGTTTGAGAGTTGTACGTGGGTGTGTGTGTGTGTGTGTGTGTGTATGTGTGTGTGTGTGTGTTTGAGAATCTGTGTGTGTGAGACTTTATGTGTGTCTCCGTGTGAGTGAGTGTTATATACGTGCGCGTGTGTGTGTAATCCGGATTGTTATGATGCGGATTACTACGAATTAAGACGGGATTATAGCGAAAGGAAGGAGATGCCGTGGTATTGATGTCTCCAGTCGCCCCTGCCCCCCCCCCCCCCTTCTCGGTCGGCCATTGTCTCGGCCGATCACATAGAACTTTCGACGTAGATAGATAGGTAGATAGATCGTCTGTCTCTTTTCGTCATCGTCGGCGAAGGTGGAACTGGGGAAAAACGGGATGATTAAGCGAAGTGTCTCAAAAGACCGAGAGGAAATGCCTTTAATCTTTGACGAAGGACCCGGTTTTGGGTAAGAGTGAGAGTAAGAAACTAAGATTGGTATCGTTAAGTAAGAACAAACAGACATTTAGACTGGTTAGAGTTTAAACGAGGAAAAACGCTTTGCTCGAGTAAAGAAAGGCAGAACTTAACAGGGAAAAATAAACGTTAAGAACAGCAGTGGGTGAGGTGGGGAGGAGAGGGAGGGTCGATTGTGCTCAAGCTTGTGAAGGGAGAAACGTTTGTGAAGGGGAACACTTTTGGGGGAAAGAAAACGTTTGCGAAGGGGGAATTTTTTCAGGGGGGGGGGGGGGGGCTTAGGGGAAGATATTAGGTGAAATCATGTTTGTGAGGGGGATTATTAGGAAAAAAGTGTGTTTGCGACGAGAAATGTTCGAGTGAGAGAAAACGTTAGTGAGATGGAATATTCGGCTAAAGGAAATGTTTGTGATGAGAAAAATGTACGGGGAGGGAAAACGTTTTAAGGGGAATTAAGGAATTTAGGAGAAGCCGTCTGTGAAAGAAAATGGAAAGGGAGGGAAGGGGGGGGATTAAAACGTTGGAATAGAGATGAAAGAGGATTAAGTCAAATAGATTTGACCGGTAACATGGCGCAGATCATCCGCTGTAAGGAAAACCATTCGCAACATTTGATAGCTTGAGGAAGATGGTGACAACAGCTACTTAGACGACCGGAGTAGGATGGACAAAAATGATAAGGCTAAAAGAAGGGATATCGAGATGGCAGCGGGAGATGCGTTGGGGGGCGTGGCGTGGATCAAGCACAAGAACGTTTGGCAGAAAGGTATGGAACGTTTGAGCCGGGCGGAGGGTGGTGCCGTCGGAGTAGGAGTGGCACTGGCACTGTTTTCACTGAATATTGATCTTGGCGAGCGGCGGACCCCCCCACCCCCCTCACTCCTTCTCTCTCCCGCCTCGCTCTCCCCAGCTACCCCGCCCAATGGCTCTCACTCGCTCTCTCTCACCCTCACTTGCTCTCTCTCCCTCTCTCTCGCTCTCTCTCCTCTGTCTGTCCGTTAGTCGGGCTCTCTCTTTTTCCTCTCTCCCCCCTCTCTCCCTTTCTGCGCTCCCCTGTACTGGCTCGTGGCGGCCGCTCTTTCTCTGTTTATCCGTAGTTCTCTTTCTGGTTTCTCTGTCTCTCTCTCTCTCTCTCTCTCTCTCTCTCTCTCTCTCTCTCTCTCTCTCTCTCTCTCTCTCTCTCTCTCTCTCTCTCTCTCTCTCTCACTCTCTAGCTCAGGCTCTCGCTCTCGTTATCGCTTTCTTCCTCGCTCTACCTTCTCTTCATATTTTTTCCTCCTCTCCCCTTCTTTCTTGATTAGGTTTCTTTATTTTCCGTCGCATTCTTCTTCATCGTTCATCTCTTCTTCCTGCCTTCGCTGAGTCATCTTTATCGCCTTTCCCTTAGTTCTCCCTCCTTTTCCTCGCCTTGTTCCGCTCTTCCTATCCATTCCCTGTGTCGCCTCTTTCGCTTTAACAATATTGCCTTGCTGACCCTTTTCTCTCCCCTCGTCCTCTTGAATTCCTCCACACCCTTCCCTCTTCACATTGTTTTGCTCTTAACCTCTTCGTCCTCCTCGTCCTACTCCTCCTCATTCTTCTCATTCTCCTACCCCTGCGTTATTCCATTTTCCTCCGCTTTTTCCTCACCATCCTCCACACCCTCTTCTTTCTTCTCATCATTGTCTGTCTTACCTTCCTTCTGTTTCTTCCTCCTCTTTCTCCTTTCTCTCCTCCACTTATCCTTCTTCTTACTCTTTCCCCCCTTCTGCTCCTCTTCCTTTTCCTCCTTTTCCTCCTCCTCCTCGTCCTCTTCCTCGTCCTCGTCTTCACCTGCCACTGGTATTAAACTGTATTTCTTCATCATTTAACGTATCTTATATTCATTCCTCATTACTCTCCGTCTCGGGCTCCTCTGTGACGCCACGGTAATTACCTTTCCTCAAAAGTCGTTATTATTTTCCCTTATAAGTTTACTTCCCCCCCGCCCCCTCCCCTCTCCCTTTCCCCTCAGCCATTCCTCCCCTCTCCCTCCCTTCGTCCCTCTTCCCGTCAACCGTATCCTCCTCTCTCTCAATCCTCCCTTCCCTTCCCTCTCTTTCCCCTCTCCCTTCTCTCTTTCTTACCTCTCTTTCTCCTTTCCCTTCTCTTTTTCTTCACTCTCTTCCCCCTCTCCCTTCTCTCTTCCTTCCCTCTCTTTCCCCTCTCCCTTCCCTCTTCTCTCCCCCCCTTTTCTCTCTTTCCTTTTCCCCCACCCCCTCTCCCTCTTCCCCTCCTCCCTCTCCCTCTCATCCCTGTCACCCGCCCCCCCCCCCTTAATTTTCCCCCATCTCTCTTTTTCCCCTCTCCCTTCCCTCCCTTCCCTCCCCTCCCCTCCCCTCCCCTCCCCTCCCCCTCAGTCAAGAGTCCTTTCCCTCATTTGCGGGCTAATGATTATGTCATTAACCGCCGTGTGAATCTCAAAAGACCTGACGACCGTTGATTAAGTGCGAGGCGGCGGAGCGGAACGCTTTTCGCAAATTTTAGTCTTTTTTGTAGCTTTTATTTATTCTTTTTCTTATCCTGTGATCTTTAAATGTTTATTTTGGCTTCTTATCTTCTTTAATTTTTTTTTTTTTTATGTTTATTCGGTTTTATTTAGCTGGTATTTATTTTGTGTTCCGGTTTATCGCGGCGCAAGCAGAAAGGAAGAGATGTTTGGGAGGAAGGAAGGGAGGGAGGAAGGCAGGAAGGAAGAGAGGGAAATCGGCGCGCCATGAAAGCGTTCACCCTTCTCATGAGGTTAAGTGTGGAGGGGCGAGGGTGGAAGGAGGCTTGGGGGTTGTTGCGTTTAAGAATTCCTTTCGTGTCTCTTTCCATCGCTGCTGCCTCTCTTCTCTCCTCTCCTCTCCTCTCCTCTTCTATCTGCATCTGCGCGTCTCAGGGTCGTTCTGTTCGTTTTCTGTTCGTTTTTTCATTCTTCGGGTTATTTTTCGTTACCCATTTTTTATGTGATGATTTTTATTATGTCTGGGATCTTTCTTTCTTTCTTTTTTTCTTTCTTTCTCTCTTTCCCTCCCTCCCTCTCTTTCTCTTGTTCCCTCCCTCTATCTCTCTCTCTTTCTCTCTCTCTCTCTCTCTCTCTCTCTCTCTCTCTCTCTCTCTCTCTCTCTCTCTCCCTTCCTCCTTCTCCTTTCCTCCCTCCCTCCCTCCCTCCCTCCCTCCCTCCTTCCCTGTCTCCCTCCCTCCTTCCTAGCCAGCCCAGATAGAAGGAACCGAGGGTAAACATGCAAATATTGATCAAGACGTTGATTCTCTTTCTGAAGGAGTCTCAGCCTACAGACAGAAGCGTATTACGAGCTCTCGAGGAGATGTAGTGGTGTAGACACAGCAAGGCAAGCGGGGAGGTGCGTGTAGTGTATGGCAAGTGTGTGGGTGAGTGGGTGTGGGTGTGTGTGGGTGGGTGGGTGGGTGGGTATGTGCAGGTGCGTTTGTCTGTGTCTTATTGTTTGTTTGTTTGTTTGTTTGTGGGTATGTATGCGTGTGTTTAACTGTCTAGTATGTGTGCGTGCTTCTGTGTCTTCGATGACTAAATCTCAAGCATTCTAGCTCACACTGGATTGAACGAGTGTAAAGAAGTCAGGCATAAATAAAGGCGGATAGCAGCTGCGAATTGGCTGCTTTCTATAAGGACTAGATTCGCTCGCCATGTTGCCTTATCCTGGCCGGCTCGAATAAGTGATTCTTCCGATAACAGATTAATGCTTGTCTGTCTTCTGTCTTCTATTTGCTATGATTTTCTCTTTTCCTTCGTCTACTTTGCTTTTGTTTTAGATATTGTTTTTTTTTTTTTGTATTGCACCATTGGAAAGATTTTCATAATTGTTATTTTATTCATTTAGCAGTTCTTTTTAATTCTCTTCATTTTTTTCTTATTCCTCATGTTCTCTGGCGCCTCATGCTTTTTCTCATCATTACTCACATTAAATATCTATCATTATATTTTTTATTTCCTCCTGTTCCCTATCTTCTTATCCTTCTTCACATCTCCATATTTTCCACTCCACGTCTCTTCTTCCTCTTCGTCTTCCTGCTTCTCCTCCTCCACCTCCCATCTCCTTCAAGGGTTAGAAGCCTCTCCGGGATAAAGCCAGTGCGATCTCCTTTGGAAAGGGAGGGGGAGGGGGGGGGAGAAAGGGGGAGGGGGGGGGGGGCGAAATCCGTAGCGTCAGCAACAAGTTCCGTAAATGCTGCTTGTTCTCGTAGGATTATTATCATTCTTTCTTTTCCTGCGTCTATTTTTTTTTCTTTCTTTCTTTCCTTCTTTCATGTGTTCTTTTTTTCTCTTTTTTTTTTCTTTCTTTCTTTCCTTTTTCGTTAGGGACGGGGGTGAGTTTTGTTAAGTGTGTTTGAATTCGAAGTGTTCTTTCTTTTTCTGTCTTTCTTCCTGCCGCTCTTTGTTATCATCCTCTTCCTTGTTTTCTTTTCCTCCTCTCCCTCTTCTCCATAGTCTCTTA
>NC_061840.1:12890157-12897657 GCF_019202785.1 Penaeus chinensis
GGGGAGGGGCAGGGGAGGGAGAGGGGGAGGGGGAGGAGGAGAAGGAAGACACGATCGGGAAAAGTTTGGCGCTGATGAGGGAAAGATTTCGTTATTAGGTATTTATTGGTGTGTTTTTTTCGTGTGTGTTTTTCTTTTTTCTCTCTTTCTCTCTCTCTCTCGTATTGATTCCCATGATTTCCTGTATAACTATATTTTAGTTTTGTGTGTATGTCTACTATACATTTTGATCTATTTAATCTAATAAGAGAGAGTGGGAGAGAGAGAGAGAAAGAGAGAGAGAGAGAGAGAGAGAGAGAGAGAGAGAGAGAGAGAGAGAGAGAGAGAGAGAGAGAGAGAGAGAGAGAGAGAGAGAGAGCGAAAGAGAGAGACGATTCTGAATTTATTGACAGGTTGTGGGAGAAGAGGGTTGAGGAAAGAGGGGGTTGGGGGAGGATGCACGTTCGGAATTTCCTATTACTGCAGGAAGGAAGAGAGGAAGGAGAGCAAAAGGGAATAAATATTGTATGAGGGAGATGAAACTGAAAATGTGCCATGAGAGGAGAGAAAGAGAGAGAGAGAGAGAGAGAGAGAGAGAGAGAGAGAGAGAGAGAGAGAGAGAGAGAGAGAGAGAGAGAGAGAGAGAGAGAAAGAAAGATAGAGAAGTCGAGAGAAAAAGGAAAATGACCGTCGACCAAAGGAGTAAACAAAAATTTAAGGTAGCACATGCATATAGAGGGTGAGGGTGAGGACCCAGGAGGGAAAGAGTTATTAAAGGAGGGAGGTAGGGAAAGGAGGATAATAGGGGAATACGAAAGGAATGCTACAGAAGGGGGAGAAAGCTTAAAAGTCAAGGTAAAGAAATGGGCAAATGGGGAGGGAGGATAAATGACGGAAGATAAATAATGAAGACTAAGGAAGTGATGCAAAACAGACGGAAATGCCCTTTTTATGTCGAAGCATGACGCGTTATCTTGTGTGCACGCCACTTTGGTGTTATCTCTCCTTTTAACATTTGATTTTTGATATGAATGTTCCCATTTGACATTTCTTACAAAACTATTTTTGTTTTTGTTTTTGAAAAAATCCTATAAACACTATTCTGGTGGGCGGTGTAGGCCTAGCTAGAACACTTGATCTGTGATAAGGGTGATAATCCGACCGAAGACAAAGGCTCAAGCACCAGTATTGCTCCAAGAAAACCAGTCACGGCTGTGGACATCTTTGTGATATAAGTAAGGACGACCTTCGGCCGGGAGCGAAGCGGCGTTGCGTGCCGCCAGCGACGAAGGATGCAACGGCGCTGCCTTCCTTCCCTCACGTAGCTCTCTCTCTCCCGCCCGCGCGCGCCTCCCCACGGCGCCTCGCAGCTCAAACCAAAGGGAAGCAGGCAGTAATAAGAGGAAAGATAGACAAAGAGAAACGGAGAGAGACCATGTGTGAGTGAACCCTTTCCTAAGCCTTGAGTTGAGGACTGGAGGGAACTGACGTTCGAGGTCCTACTTGAAGATGAGTGAGGAGCTGTCCGTCGCCACGGTGGACGGCGCCATGCAGCAGCAGGGGCAGCAACAGGGTTACCAACCTGGAGGTGGAGGAGGAGGAGGAGGTGGTGGAGGTGGAGGAGGAGGTGGCGGAGGAGGAGGAGGAGGAGGAGGAGGAGGCCAGGGGGGCACCATCCACTCCTCGGATACCCTGACCCTCGACACCCCGCCCACCGCCCCGCCCTCGGACTCTTCCCACCACCAGCAGGGGCAGCACCAGTATCGTCAGAGCGGCTCGCACCTGAGCTACGTCTCGGACAAGATGGATCTGCGCACCCCAGACTCCCTCAAGGACAAGGAAGGTCTGGAGGGCCAGGTGGAGAGGAGTGTGAGTGGTCTGAGCGGCCGCGTGCCCTCCATGCCCCAGGGGATGGTAGGCGTGGTCGTGCCCTATGACCCCGAGTGTGGCTGCATCGCCCCCATTCCGCCATACCCGACCTCCGCCAAGTAAGTAGCCTGACCCGACCGCACCTGCCTCTGTTCGCCTCCTCTCGCGCTCTCTTGCTTCCCTCCTGTTTACTTTCTCACTCCTTCTGCCTTGGACTCTTAGGCTATCGTTTTCCTTTTTTTTCCCCGTTTTATTTCTACTTCTTTTTTGTCATTGTTTCCTCATTTACTTTGCCCTTATCTATCCATCGACTTCTTTCAAAATTCTCTTCTCATACTTTCTTCACCATTTCCGTTTTCCTTTTTATTTTTTTCTTCAAATATTTCGCTTTCTCTTCCCGACCACTACCATCTCCCATACGTAGTCAGTCACCGCTCACCAGGTAGTTCTGTCCTGCCAATTTAAAAAGACGGACTTCTTCCTCAAAATTATCCAGTTATTAGAGTAGGTTAACAAAAACAGTCTTGTGAATTCATTGCCAAAACTCCGGAAGAAAACAGGAGTGTAAACATAAACCGGCAAAAGTAAACAAATCGGAGGTCATTGTCAACAAGGTAGGTACGGTCTCCCAGCGCGCCTATTTATTTGCTGTTTTCCTGGTCATTGCCTCGGAGGCTCGGCTTGTTTGTCCATTTCGTTTCCCTTAATGTGCATGTGTTATGTTTATGTATCTATATAAGCATATATACAGTGTGTGTGTGTATATATGTGTATATATATATATATTGTAAGATTATTATCATTTAAGTTAGGTGATAGATTTTTGGCTTTACAGTATGGTATTTCACTGTAGAAGGAAAAATGTATTGTCTCAGCTTCAGTTCCACAGAAAATGTATATACATAAATAGATTGATATAGATGTATACATTTTTGCCGTCCGTAAGTAAACGACATTTTGAGCAAAAACGAATGGATAAAGATTCCTGTTTCGGGCCTCGTTTCCCCTTTGCTCTCAGCTCACAGCCTTTCAGGTTTTCCCACCGCCGAAAGAGTGACATTTAGAGCATTGTGGGAATGTCCGAAAATAAATGAAATGCGACGGAATATTGGAGGAAGAGCCGTTTATTGCTAGGGGGGTAGGGGGCACCTGCCTGTTTGTCTTTTTTTTAATATTGGTTTTTGTCGCTTGTTTATTTTTTAAATGTTTCTTTTTATGTTTACCATGTTTTTGTTGTCTATATTTGTTGACAGTTTGTTTTTTTTGTTATTAATGGCATCGCTTATAACGGCCTTTGGTGTTTGTATGAGTTTATATCAAATAAATCTTTGGTATTACGATCCCTTTATCTTTCTTTTCCTCTTTACATTTCTTCAACCTTCCTTCTTTCAAGTCACTTCCTTTGTCCTTGGTTTGCTTCTCTCTTCCCGTTATCTCTCACATCCTTTCCATCGCTTCTCCTTCCTTTCCCCGTCACTTCCCCCTCCCCTCTTCCTTCTATCGCCCCTTTCTCTCTTCCCCTTTTCCTTCCTTCTCCTCCCTGTCCTCTCCCCAGTCCCCTCTCCTCCTCTCCCCGCCCCCTGTCATTACCCCCCCCCCCCCCCCTCTCCCGCGTCCTCCCGTTACCATTTTAACCAATGAAGTAATCTTGTAATCTCATCCCACGTAATTTGGTTGATCCCCTCCCCCCCCCCCCCCTGCCTCATCTCCCCTCGTCCCGCTCCCTTCTCTGGCTCCGCCCCCTCCCTCTCTTACCTCTCCTTTTCTCTTCCCCATCCACTGCGTCTCCTTCTCCTCTCCCTGCCCCTCTCCCTTTCCGGTTCCCCTCCCCTACCTTTCCTTTACACCGTCCCCTTCCCCTTCCCCACTCCGACCTCTCCTTCCCCCTGCCTCCCCCGTGCATTTCACGTCCGCTATCCCTTCCTTTCCCTCTCCCCTCTCCTATCTCCCCCTCTTCTCCCACCCCCTACCTCTCCCTCTCATATCCCTGGCCCCTTCCTCTCCCACTCATGTCCCTGGCCCTTGCTTCTCCCACTCATGTCCTTCTCCCTTTTGCTATGTTAATTTTCTCATCTCCTGTATCTTTCCAGAGTTCTAATCTTTTCGTTTACATAATTTTGTTTCACATTTATATTAACGTTGTTGCTGTCGTCCTTTGTTTTAACTGTGCCGTCGTCATTATTGTCTTTATCAATTTTGTTGTTATTATTTTTATCATCATCATCATGATTATTATTATCATTATTATCATTATTATTATTATTATTATTATTCGTGTTGCTGTTGTTGTTGTTGTTGCTATTATTTTTATTATTATTATTATTATTATTATTACTATTGTTATTGTTGTTATTGTTATGATTGTTGTTAATATTATTATTACCAAAGTTGTCATTTGTTTGATCCTTATTTAATAATACGATATTGTTCTTTGTTTACTTCAATTTACTACGATTGCTATGATTATTATGATCAACGTCATTAATGCTACTTGTTTTCCTTTTTTCTTTTCCTGATTTTATAGATACGAGTATTTGTATTCAGTGAAAAGGGAGTGACGGATAAGGAAGAACTCAGAGAATTGGAAAATCTAGAACGGGAAAACAAAAACAGAAAAAAATAAGAAATTAAAGGATTAAGGAATGGAAAAAAAAGACGAGAAGAGAGATCCAAGAGGATGACTAAGAGAACGAGGGAACAGAACTGAGGAACGGGGAAGGAGTGTGTATATTGATAGAAATATATGAGAGAGAAAAGAAAATAAAAGAAGAGGAAAGAGAGGTTGATAAAATAGAAGAAGGAGGAGAAGAGGCGGAAGAGGAGAAAGACAAGGGCGGAGAAGGAGAGAGAAGGAGAGAAAGTGGAAAGGGAGAGGGAAACGAAGGAAGTAGAGCTCCGTCAGTGTTTACCTTGCCTGCATGAATGCCCACTCACAAAGGCGGCTGATGAGGGTGTTGGAAGGAGTCCTTTGAGAGGTGTGTCGCTCCTCCCCTCTCCTCTCCTTCCCCTTTCTTTTCTCCTCCTTTCTCTCTCCTCTCTTTCCCCTTTCTTTTCTCCTTTCTCTCCCACTCTCCTTCCCTTTCTTTTCCTTTCCTCTCATTCCCCTCTCTGCTTTCCTTCATTTCTTATCTTTCTTCACTCTCCTCTCCCCTCTCCTCACCTTCTTCTCCCGTCTCCTCTTCTTCTTCTTCCCTCTCGTCTCCTCTCCCTTCTCCTCTCCTTTCCCTACCATACTTTCTACTTCCCTTTCCCTACTTTACCCTGCGGCTTGCCTCTCTCCCTCTCTCCCCCCTTACTCCAATCTCCTGCCCACTCCCTCCCCGACCTTTCGCTTCTCTTCTCTCTCCTCACCCCTCGGCCTTCCTCTGTCCTTACTTCATCTCCCCCCCCCCCCCCCCCACTTCCTTCCACTCTCTTTCCCCTCTTTCTCCAGGGCGTTGGAAAGGCTGCCACGACTCACCCTCATCCCCCCCCCTCCCACCAATAGGCATAGACTACCCCCCCCCCCTCTTTAACCTCTTCTCCCTCTGTTCCTCCCCTTTATCTCTCTCTCTCTTTTCCCTACATAAGGCTTTTTAATAGGTGGTATGCAGATACTTTCTTGCTGTATGTTATCAGTGATATTTTAGTATACATATTCTCATTTTTAATTTATTCATGTATTTATTTATTTATTAGTCAAACCTCTTGCAACTGCCTATTGCTTCATCGCTGACACTGCCACCGTCCTCATTATGATCGTGACGTCATGGCGATGAGGGTCATTGCACGTGATTGCAACCGTAATGAAGGGCAATTGCTAAGTCTTTTTTACACCTTGCTATTTTTGTCATTTGATCTTTGGGATTTGGATAGATAGTGAAGTGGATGGACGGATGTTTTATAAAAGAGAGGATGGTGGAAGGAGTGTGACAGTAGAAGAGGGACAGAGTCTATCAGACACAGATAGACGGAGAGAGAGAGAGAGAGAGAGAGAGAGAGAGAGAGAGAGAGAGAGAGAGAGAGAGAGAGAGAGAGAGAGAGAGAGAGAGAGAGAGAGAGAGAAGAGAGAGAGAGAAGAGAGAGAGAGAGAGAGAATGAACGGTGAGAGGACTAATTATATAATGATATGTGACCCTTGACCTTTCCATATTCCTTTGCTCGCCATGAACTGCCCATTAACCGTCACTTCCCCTCAAGTTCTATTGCGTGGCTTCCATGGCCTTGGTTTCAATTTTAAGGTCTGCCTGTGACCCTGTTTTAGCCCCATCTCTTACCTTTTTGTGTGTAGTAACCCTTTCCTTGTGCCTTAGTGGTGACGCGATCATGTAGTGACCTTCAGCAAATCTGCCGATCTAAGTTGCGTTAATGACCTCTTGATTCCGGGTATCTTCTGACCTTTGGCTTGCACTTAACTTATCCTGAATACCCCCTCCCCTTACCCCCCAACCCCCACGATCGTCGCTGCCATCTGACCTTCCTATTGTCTATTCGGTAATGCGTTTCCTTTTGACCTTCTGCAGTTCCTTTTAGTGTATTTTGCTCATCTGACCTTCGCCGAGGGTCACGGGCAGGTTAATCATAGTGGGGAAGGTTATTTCCGCATTGCTGTACACTTACTTGACCTGCAATACAAGAATTTTTTTTTTTTTTTTTTTTTTTTTTTTTTTAATCATAACACAGCTGTGTTTATCTTGCTGTTATCACAAACATACCCCCCCTCCTCTTACAGATATAAGAATAATCTATGTATAATTTTACTTCTACATCTAGCTAGTCCTTTTCTCACGCTAGTGAATAGAAATAGCATCCTCTTTTGTGTACTCTGAATAGCTCCCTTAACCTTTTTTTTCTTTTCTCTCCTGCAGGACGTCGACCTTCATCACGCTGAGCCTGCTGTACGCGACCTTGCTCGTGGTCGTGTGTCTGGGCTTCGTGCTCTCCGAGGTCCTCACGCACAATGTCCCGCTCTACTACTACGAGGTGAGTGGAGGGAGTGAGGGGAGCGGAAGGGAAGTGAGGGGAGAAAAGGAGTGAGGGGAGCGGAAGGGAAGTGAGGGGAGAAAAGGGAGTGAGGGGAGCGGGAGGGGAGAAAAGGGAGTGAGGGGAGCGGGAGGGAGAGGGGAGAAAAGGGAGGGTGGGAAGGGAAGGGAGAGGGGAGCGGGAGGGAGAGGGGAGAAAAGGGAGGGTGGGAAGGGGAGGGAGAGGGGAGAAAAGGGAGGTGGGAATGGGAGCAAGGGATGGGTTAGGGGAAAAAAGAGAGGGTGGGGAGGGGAGGGAGAGTGGAGAGGAAAGGCATGGAGTGGACGGGAAAGGTAATGAAAAGGTGCGAATGGTAGGGGAAGAGGGTAGGGAGAGAAAGAAGGGAATGTGATGGGGGAGGAGGAGGAGGAGAGAAGAAAGGAGTGATAGGGAGAGGAAAGAAAGAATGGGGAAAAGGGGGGAATTAGAAGAGTGAGAAGTATGGGCGAGGGGAGAAAGGGGAAAGGAAGAACGTGGAAGGAGAAGGGGGAAGGGAGAGGAAAGGGCGGATTTGTGTGTAGGGGGAGGGGGGGTGAAGAAAGGGATGGGTAGGGGAGGAAGGAAGAGGAAAGAGAGAACGGGGAATAGAATGGGAAGAGAAAGGTGGTGGGTAGAAGGTAGGCGTGAGAGAAGGGGAAGGGAGTTAGATGA
>NC_061840.1:12902657-12905157 GCF_019202785.1 Penaeus chinensis
TCTTGTCTCTCGTTCTCTTTTTGGCAGCGTGATTGCGTTCGTTTATAATCCCGCTAAGATTTTTTTTAGGGATAGTGAGAAAATGTTAATGTTTTCTTTAAGATTTAAGGGTTGGTGAAACAAAAAAAAATGTTTATGTTGCTTCCTAGATCTACCACTGCAGTAAAATATTGGGAGTCTGGTTTTACAATATCCGATATCTTCACGTTTGCGACTGCTTTGTTTACAGCGTGCACTTCGCGTTCAAAACAAATTTAAATTATTATATATCTACCAGAATATTGGCGTTTTCATTGGTAGGTGTGCGAGTAAATGAGATTTGTGTGTGTGTGTGTGTGTGTGTGTGTGTGTGTGTGTGTGTGTGTGTGTGTGTGTGTGTGTGTGTGTGTGTGTGTGTGTGTGTGTGTGTGTTTCTGTGTTTGTGTCTGTGTCTGTGTCTGTGCGTGCGTGCGTGCGTGCGTGCTAGTAATTGGGTGAGTATGTAAGAGTAAGTAAAGAGTGAGAGAGAGAGAGAGAGAGAGAGAGAGAGAGAGAGAGAGAGAGAGAGAGAGAGAGAGAGAGAGAGAGAGAGAGAGAGAGAGACAGACAGACAGACAGAAAACGATATCTGAAGCGAATGAACCGTTATCCACCATTAACTGATCGTTCCACCAAATAGAAATATCCCAGTCTCGTTCACTTTTTGTACTGGTCCGTGTTTTATATAGAATTATGGACTTGTAATCGTACCTGTGATAATTGGACTGCAATGCGTTGGGGTTAAGGGCCAAAATGCCTTTCAACCAATTGATAAAAGCGTTTTTATGGTTAGCAAATTGCACCAGCGTCAGGTATCTCTCCCAGCTGACCCGGAATGGATGAGCCGCGGTTCGGACGCTAATGTGATAACGCAAAAATTATCCGATTAATTCGCAGACTCCCAAGATGAGCAGACAGACTGGGTCTTTTGCGTCGTTTGCTGCCGTTCTTTATTTTGATTGGCTGTATTTTATATTTTTTTTCCGCCCCGCATACAATTTAGTCTGGTTCATCAAATTTACCGGGGAAAAGAATACTCTGTTAAATATATATGAAGGCTGCCAGTTCTCATTTTGGATTTTATTTTCTCGCTCTTTTTTTTTTTTTTTTTTTTTTTTTTTTTTTTTTTACCTCGGTAGTGTATGAAAAAAGGATGTATGGAGAAAGATAACAAGGGGCCACCGAGTTGACAGCCTAACTTATTATCATAAGAGGAACATTGCAATCACATACATGTTCTCACAATATGTCAGGCATGTAATACGCGACCATAGGAACTAGACTGCCACTGTGTATAGTAAATCACGGACATTATAGCCCATAACGAGGCGTGCTGTGATCACTGACACACGCCGACCCACCATGCTACGCTACCTCCTGGAGTGAAAGCAAACACGTTTCCTTGCATAGGTTGTGGCAGTCGATAAATTCGGGAAGGCTGGCCCGCTTGGAGACCGTCTGGCCGCCACAATGCGCGCTCAATTGTGGCCATCAGATATGAGGACTCGAATCAAGTTGAAGGAGACCGGGCGTACACAGGAGCCGCGCGACGCTTGCCTTCGCAAATCTCACTCAACTGAACTGTTTGAATTTAGTAGGAATGGACGTAAACTGCCACAAGCAAGGGAAGGGAGGAGGATTAGTGCGTCAAAGTCTAGATTGCCTCGTTATAAGCGCCTGTAAGGGGATTAACAGCGAAATGACCGGCAAGGTTTTACACGCCGTGCATTTCGTCCTGCACCTGGATTTATCTCTGGTGCCATTTGACAGTTTTGGAAAAGAGCAGTTGGTTGATGGGCAGTTTGTCTTTAATAGGGAGTATCTTGTATATTTTGAAATAAGGAAAGACTAATGAATACGGGGATATATTTATATCGTGTCTTTTTCGGTATTTTCAAATTCGTGCCTCTTGTATTTTACCCTTTGGATAGAGGATGTGGTTTTAGCAAATAAAATGTATTTTTCTGAGTAAGTTATAACTATTCATGACGCAATTTTTTTTTTTTTTTTTTTTTTTTTTAACATGTATTTGATTTTGATATATTCTACCCGCTGAATATTCCACCTGCTTAATTAATTTCAGAACGTGATTAAGTCATTGTCACCGCAATTTATCTCCTTGCTCCTCTGCATTTTTATTCCCAGACACATCAAATCCAACACTAATTCTTTCCCATCTCTTTCAGGCTTTCTTCACGTACCTGTACGGAATCAGCATACTGTTCCTGCTGTACGTGTTCTGCTACCTCCTGTCGGGCTCTGCGAGGGAGAAGAAGCCTAAAAAACCCCAGGTCTTTATGGTGAGGTTTTGTACCAGAGGGACGTTTTGTTTGGTTCCATTTCTCTGACCCCAGGGTTCAGGCTATCCTTTGGTTCCACGCTTTTAGTTCCACTTTTATATTATAGGTATGATTTCTGGGCGATCATTGGAAATAATGTCATTTAGTTCCCATCCATTTTCTGTTGTTCTTCCACTTCTCTC
>NC_061840.1:12917657-12922657 GCF_019202785.1 Penaeus chinensis
TTTTTTTTCGACTATTGCAAATTTTATGCTGTTCAAATTCAACCTGTGCATGATATAATACATTTTACTTGCTTTTAGAGTAAAACTGCAATGAATTTGTAATGAACAGACAAAAAAATCAGCTGGTCGAGATCCACCAAATAAATGTGTTCAGAATGAGTCTCCGGCAGCTACAAAAAGTCACAAAAAAGTTTCAGTTTTAGTTTCTCTCAATTTCCAAGATTTGTATATACATTAGGCTCACTCCACCATGTGTTTTATCCAGCAGCACTTTCCCAGTTATGTTTATACATTAGACCTAGAACTCCTGCTGCAGTAGAGATGTGTTGCACCATGTAACACAATGGCTGCTTTTGTAAATACCTTATAGCTGTCTTGCTGTGTGTTTGACCCATCTCAGTATTTCTCCATAGTACATGATTAATGGTATTTGTGCAAGGTGGAAAGTATTTCATTTATGATGTCCATTTTATAATATGAATGGAAATATTATTGTAGTGTGATGTATTGTTCACACAGTACTTGATGAGATTCAGTGTCAGTTACTAGACTTCAGAGAGGAAGCTCATAGGGGCATTAGACACCCCAGCTGAGTGTGCTAACATACTGTCTGAGTTCATCAAGTATTTCTTTATTCAGAACCATTTGTATGAAGTGTGTGTTCATTGTACCTGTCCCATATTAGACAAGAGCTACCGAGAATACCCATTAATTTTATCAAACTTATCCCTTCTTCAAAAATCTGTAAAGGTTACTGTGAAGACAATAATGCATGGAAACCCTATTTTCTGGTAAGTGATTCATTATCAAAGTATAGAATATATTTTTTGGTCCCTTTTGTTTCTCTGTAGCTAGTAGCTTTAACGAATCTCTTTGATGAGTATGTGAGTTATTGACCATATAAGATAAAACTTGTGTACAACTTATTGTGCATCTCACATTTTGGGGTTTGGAAACACGACAATAAGTAGGATGACCTGTAGCAAAGTTTTACATGGATTTTGCATTTTTTGAATATGCGTAATTTTGTATTCACGAGCAAGTCAGAAACCGGACTGTTCTCATTTTGCAAAAGACTTGTAGCCATGACTAGTAGCTCTTTTGTGCGTGGCAAGCCTCTGTGAGTTTCATCTGGAGCAAGTCTTCAAGCCGTGTTATACAAGAAATGTGGCCTGGAGTGCACTACCATGTTGTGGCTTCATCATCACTATTGGTCTGTTGCTAAAGTTTTAGCAAATTTACACTGCCATTAATTTCCAGCATCATAAAAATTATGAAAAATACCCTGGTTATTGTGATCTTTCTTCAAAGTGGACCATTTTCTGCCAGGTTAACAGATGCTCATAATTATCCCATCGAAATGATGATGGATTTTGCTAGGACTTGGTAGACAGGCCACAGACTATGTTTATTGCATTAAATATAAATGTTCGTACCATAACTCGACTATCTGTATCCCTATGACTTGTGTGTGCTTACATGAAAATCACTTGAGTGTAGACATTGTTTAATGGTGCAGTATCTTCTGTCAAGTAAATTGTTGCTGAATGTGAATTGGTGACTTTTTATGACATGAAAGTTTTCTGCTACACAGCAGAAATCAATCCCTTTGAAACTTCTTTGCTGCTGATCAACTAAGGCATTTGTTTAATACCTCATCAGACTTGGAAAAAATGGAGACTTTACAATACAAAGGTAGCACATGTAACATTAACGTTAAGAAAGAAAATAAAAATTTGAGTATTAAAACAAACCTTATCTTTTACTTCAGTTAAATAATTATTAGTACTTGTATACCTTTGAATGTACATGCATTTGAAGATGATATTAAGAATTACCCTTTAGGTATGTACTGAAATTTTCATGCATATCTGTGTTTACATGTGATACCACAAAAATAAAAGTTTTCAGTATAATTACAATCACTATTTAACATGTTAATGCTCTCTAACTAGTAAGGATATGATCTTTGTGTAACAACTAAGAAAGCGTATGAAATTATAAATAGCATTATTTATAATTCATCATAATTATAAATTTGTATTTTGCTTTTCTGGAAAATATGGCCCATACAGTTAAGATTAATTACCTTTACTGTTGATTATTTCATGTCAGAATATTGGAAAAACTAATTGCAAAGTAAAAATCTCACACTCTAAAGAACCTAGAAGCTACACTGCAAAGTTTACGGATATTTATTCACACGTATATGGTGATCACCTTAAATTTAAGATAAGTGTGGAATTTGCATCCAAACATAGAATAATAATACACTAGTCAAATACTCTTCTTTGACAGCAACATGGTATCCTAAAAATGGTATTTTCTGTTTTATCTAAAGAAATCATATTATATATATATAAAATAATGGAAGCACAATTTTTAAAATATTAGTAATGAAAAGGTGGCACATTCAAATATATTGAAATATTTACTCTTCTGCCAAAAAAGATGAAAAGATGAAAACCACAGAGTGAAAAAAACAAAAACAAATAGAAACTTCTAAGAAAATTACAAAAACAGGACAAGAATTAAACAAATTTTCTCTCAGATCTGTATTACTTGTTCATTAGGATTCAAATACAAAATTCACAATTGCACGCCATAAGGAGAGAGCATGACTGGATGACCATGAAGTCTTCCAGTTCAGTGATGGAAAAGGCGGAGATTGGAGTGAACAAGAATCATATTGTGTTCATCACATGCTTCAACAACAATGTTGTCATTGTTTGATCCAGCTGGGCTCACAATGAACTCAACACCACTCTGGAAATTACAGTATATGATTAGTTCTTTGTTATAAAGTGAACATTCTCAAATAATAATAAGTGCAGGCAACTTCACTTACTGCATAATGAATGAATGTGATGAATAAACATCAGAATAACAATATTTGTTATAATCCATGAGAATTGGTTCTATATCATAAGGCCAATGTGAAAGACAACAGAAGTTTATTTATGGAACAAAAGGTATGAATTACTATTAAGCTTAAAACCCATACTAAATCATTACAATATGAGCTAACAGAAAATAATATATTGAATACTTAAAACTACTAGCAGTACCTGCTTTGCTCTGTCAACATTATCCCTGAATGGGAAAAAGGCATCTGATGAAAGAGCGACAGCTGTCAGCTTTTGTGTCCAAGCATCCCTCTCTTCTTGAGTCAGTGTAGCAGGGACCTCCTCAAGCACAGAAGCAAACTGGGACTCTGGCATGTCCTTTCCTACCATAGAGAACAGTTTCATAAAGTTCATGATTTCTGTGATCACCAAAGTTTATCTTTTCAAACAAATAATCGATAATATATATATTCTAACTGCTTATTAAAAGCACATTACAAATATCTAACATAAAAAAGACACTAACCAACAGTGCCACCAACAAAGTTATCAATGGCATTTGATTTCTCAGCTCTCTTCACTCCTTCCTTGAATTTCATACTCAGCACTCGAGGGTGATGTCGCATCCACCTAGAAGTTACAGATAATAGATGAATGTTCTGTACATACAGTTTTACTCTAAAAAAAAAAAAAAAAAATCTGCAAATATAAATAATAACTTTCAATTCTCAGCACATGACCTACAACAAAAATCTTATCTAAAATCTTATGATATTTAAAAAGAATAATAATCACTTACCAGTTGTTTGCTTTGTCTCCAGCCAGTCTTGTACAGTGGATGCGGGACTGTTGTCCTGCACCAATGCCAATGACTTGGCCTGATTTAGCATAACATACAGAGTTGGACTGGGTGTATTTCACAGCAATAGAAGCAACAATCAAGTCTCTTATGGAATCTTGGCTCATCTGCAAATAATAAGATTAACAACTAAATCTTTATTACTTCAGTTCCATTGTTTCAATGCAGAACAATATACAAATCTAACCTCAAAATATACTATATCATGCAAATTTTTTTTTTTTTTTTTTTTTTTTTAATAAACCCTTACACAAACTTAGTACACAAAATATATAAACAAACATACATCTTTCCTCTTGGTGACAACATTTTTCAAGAGCTCTGGTGTAATGGCTGCATCATTTCTCCTCTGCTCAAGGGTAAGGCCAAAGAGGGTCCGACGCTCCATAAGTTCACCCTCATAACTAGGGTCCATCTGTTCAGAAAAAAAAACAGAAATTACATGTGTGAACAGAAGAGGAGAAAGCAGTAAGAAGTAAAGTTTAAATATATAAAAAGGTGGTAAGAGAAGAAAAAACAATTATATAACAATTATAAAAAGAAAGTTCATACAAATGGGGTATAGGCAGGGAAATAGGAAGAGATAAAATAGACGTGTGAAGTGGAAAAGAACAGAGGAAATGAAAGGATAAACTATACAGAGGAGACCAGAAAAAAATGTCAAAACTGACACAAAAATGATAAAGACAAAGGGGAAAAAAGCAAGAAGAACAAATATGAAAGAAGAAAATAACATAACTATGAGAGAGAAAATTAAAAGGATGTATAAAAACAGTTTAAAAAAAAAAATAATGAAGTGAGAAAGAATAATAATACAGCGATAGTAAGAATACAGAGAAAAAGTGAAAGGGAAGGCTGGAGGTGGAAAAAGGAGGAGAGGGAGAGAGAAGGACACATGGAGAGAGAGGGAGAGAGGACACAGGGAGAGAGAGGGAGAGGGAGAGGGAGAGAGGACACACAAGGAGAGAGAGGGAGAGGGAGAGGGAGAGAGGACACACAAAGAGGAGAGGGAGAGGGAGAGAGAGGAGAGGGAGAGAGAGGGAGAGGGAGAGAGGACACACAAAGAGGGAGAGGGAGAGGGAGAGAGGATACATGGAGAGAGAGGGAGAGAGAGAGAGAGAGGACACATGGAGAGAGAGGGAGAGGGAGAGAGAAGGACACATGGAGAGGAGAGGGAGAGGGAGAGAGGACACATGGAGAGAGAGGGAGAGAGAGAGAGAAGGACACATGGAGAGAGAGGGAGAGAGAGAGAGAAGGACACATGGAGAGAGAGGGAGAGAGAGAGAGAAGGACAC
>NC_061840.1:12927657-12942657 GCF_019202785.1 Penaeus chinensis
GTCAATAACCAATAAAATACTGTCATATATTTGGACAAAATCTCAACAGTAAGAGATGTCTATAGTGTAGAGCGATAGTTATAAAGTACTATGGAGAACATTCGATACGCAAATAAAAAGGGCGACGGGGGGGACGGATGGCTCCCGCTGATCCCTCGGACGGACAGCCGCGCTCCGGCCCCCGTGATGAGCATGTACATTCGCATCCCGCAAGATGACAGCGGACCGTTCAATTACGGCTCGGGAACCCAGCCGAGCTCTGTGCGCGTGTTGCCAGGCTACGGTGGCGATATGCTCATGAGCGGAGGCAATGATTATGCGGACTCTCTGGATTCCGTCAAATACGAGAGAAATGGCGGAGGTCTGGGCGGGAACGTCGACGACTGGTGGATCTGGCGAGGACGTCAGCCGGAAAACGAAGTGCATGCAACGACTCCTATTTCCGACATCGCTCAAAGCAGTAGTGATTCGACAATAACAAACAGACTTCTGTCTGACCACGCCACGTTGCTGAACACGTTGTTTGAGGTGGCAACTGAGGAGCAAAAGGACTCAAATGAAGAACAAAGTCAAAGTTCAGACTTGTGGTCCTGGGGAGACTCGGCTCATTCTGAGCCTGCCACCACTTCCAAAGTGACTCTGCTCACCACAACTGATGAGGCTTCGAGTATGTCACAATGGTTTGGGGGAAACACACCGAATCCTGAAGGTTCCTTTTTTTCAGAAAGTTTGTTCCCCTTTAGTTATAATGGAATCTCGAATGTTACACACGATGAGGCACCCATGGTAGAATCTGGCCCGACATCCAATCCAACACCAGAATTCTGGACATATCTCGGTACATCTTGGTATGGGCAACCAAATGTTTCCACAGAGACTTCGACCTCATTTTATATTGGCATTTCTGCCGCTCAGTTTGGTAATGGTAGTGAAACGGCTCTCCACCACGAACTATATCAGAACCTAGATGCCTTCACTACCTACATATTGGCTTCCATCTTTGCCACTCTTCTGATAGTCTCTTTGGTGTGTAACACACTCATCCTTTTCACCATCTTGTCACGCCACTACCTGGGCCAGAATTTTTTTGTACTTTACGTGAGCCTTGCGGCTTCTGATCTTCTTGCCAGTGTCATGCTGGTTCCTGTCCTTATCATCAGCCTCCTAGACTCTCAGATGATGCCTTATAAGGTGTGCATGCTCATTTCTACATCCATGGTCCTTGCCACGTTTGTCTCCATGGGAAGCATTGTTAGCATTAGCATCATTCGCTGGTGGCAGTTCTATAACTTTAATCAGACACGCACCCACGAAAGGGTTGTGGTTCGTCTCATCATAATGGTGCTTTGGGTGAGTGGAATGGGAATTGCTGTTGGGTATGCTCTCCATAACATATTTCGTGCCAGTCCTACTTGCTCCTTCGAATTTTGGACAGCCACCTTAGCTAACACTTTGCCTCTCACTGCAGTGTGTGTGACTTTTGGTCTAGTGTTGGTTGTCATGGCAAACTATCTCACCATCAAGAAGATCAAAAAGAAGTCTATCTATACTGAAAGCCATCATCAAGGCATTAGGAATAGTGCCATCAATAATTTTACCAAGCTTGTGGACAACCCATCATTTCCTCAACAGGCACACATTGGCCAAATTAGCTCTGATGTCAGCTCCCTGGGTGGAGAGTACAATGATAGCAAGTTGCACCGAGACACTCTTCCACTGTCTGAAACTTATCTTGATTCATCCTTACAAAAAGTGAAAAAGGCAAGCACCCAAAAGGATGGGCAATATGTGAATAGTTACCAAAGTACATGTAGCCCACAGTCAATACCATGCACCTCAACTCTTGAAAAAAATTTGGACAACAAAAAGTCTGACTCAAACTTGAACAGCATCCAACAAACACAACTTCACCATAGCATAAACAAGAGACCTCCACTCCCACAAGTACCAACATATGGTTTAACAAGCTTCCCTCCTACTGCAACTTCAACCTCTCTCGCATCCAAGTCAGACTCCAGTGTATGCAAGAAAGAGGAAGCACAGCCTTCTGAGGCCTCCCCTATCTGCTTTAGAAGACCAACAAGTGACTTGCAACCCCTATCTGGCTCTGAGACAGAACCAGAAAGTGAACACCTTTACCAAACAATAGAGCCAAAAGATACTCAAGAGGAGGTTGCCACACAGTTGTCACACAGGAATCCTCCACGAACACTCCCACAGGCTGTTATCAACATAGCCCTTCCTAATGCAGTGGAGAGCAATTATAACATAGGAACTGCAACAAAACAACACCGGACTACCATTATCAACCCTGTGACAATGCCTCCAGATACACACACTGTTAACACTACAGCTTGGAAGCTTAGGAATGTCTATGACTATCTGCCTCGCATCATGCAGAGAAGCCAGGTGGAAACATTTAATGAGAGTCAAGACGTTCCACTCCAAAACCAAAAAGCTTCTCCTTGGCCACTCCTCAATGATCTCCATTCTGATGCAGAACGATGCAAAATTCAAGGATCCAATGGCACTGTGAATCTCAAAAATGAAGGAAAAGTGTGCAGTGCTGAGGTCCAGGAAAATCTCTGTGCTGGGTATATGGCTGATATGTCAGCACCCTCAAGTAAGCAGAGCACACCACATCATAAGTTGAACCGTATCCAGCGCATGGCAAGGCTTTCAGCCCTTACATCAGCACGTACAGCCACTAGATTTGCCTCGTCACTGGAGTCTGAGGACGAAGAAGAGGAATACACTCAACTTAGCAATCCTCAACGCCCTGACAGGAGTTCTCAATATGAATCTTTTGGTGTAGGAGCTTTACCAGGAGGAATCAACAGCATAGCGTCTGACCTTATTATGCATCCAGTTCGGCAGAAGTGTGTCCGCACCAGTCATCGGCTTGTTGCCTTTTTTGCTATTTCCTACCTGCCTCTGCTAGGACTCCAGCTTTGTGTGTATCTTGGTTATACCTACTCCTCCTCTTTAACAATAGAGATTTTGGTCCTTATTACATTCATTCATATCCTCAGTCTAATGGCAATCCATCCAAGTCTCTATGGATATCAGAGCCCAATTCTGCGAAATGCCATTAGAAAAGTCACTAAAAAAGTCATATTTCCTTCTAGATCATGCAACAGCTCAGTTACACACAGCAGTCCTGCAGAACACCTATTACATTATGAACTTACCAACCAAAGGTCCAGTAAGCTGACACTGGATACTCAGGGAAACACAATTATACATTCAAATCCCATTCCAAGTTCCTCTAGTATTAATAGCTTAGCCAGTAACAATCAGCACATTTATTTATCAACCGATATCACTGATCAGCAATTGAAAAAGTCATTAAAGCCTGTCAATATAGATCACTCTCAGGAACATCAATCTCCAGAATGCCCACCCAAACCCATCAGAGTAATATCCTCTCCTGTGCCAAAGCGTCCATCCAGTCATCCATCTGGTGCATCTATTTCACGCCATACATCTTGCAGTGCAAGCCGTCCATTCACTAGTCCCCCACATCTTTCTGATCTTTCAACTCAAAAATGATAGCCTGTAGTTCCAAAACTCAAAAAGTGTTATTGGAATAACCATATAGAGAGGAGTTAACTTGTGTTTGTTCTCTTGTTCATCAGTTACTATCATTGAAAAGTGCACATAATAAATGCCACTTAGTGTGACACATAGGTTAAAACTTGCTACTCCACTGTGGCTCCTGACAAATACTCACCACCATTCTCTCCTTTCAATGCAGGCTAGCAAATTATGAACCAAAATTTTGAACTGTGCTGTGAATATTTATGTTTCTGTCATTACTCTGTTATTTTCTCATTTATACCATGGTGTATGTAAAAAATACTGATTACTCATTTTAGATATCTAAGGCTAAATACTGGATATGTAGAATGTATTTCCCTGTATATATTATCAACTTGTTGGTCTTTTACTGTTTCTAAAAAAAAAAAATAAGTTTCTGAATTAATAAGAATAAGTTTTATATCTATATACCTTTAAGTATAATATAATTCAATAAATTAGTGATAAATCACAAAGTTGTAATTGATTTTAACATATTACAAACTTTAAACATTTGTATCATGTGCATTGTAAAGTTCTTTTATGCCAATAACGTTATTATCTAAATTACCCTCGACTTCTAACATGTATTCCATATATACTGTTATGCAACATGGCATAAAAAGTTTATCACTCTAAAGGAAAAGTGTCTTCCTTCTATGTATACATTATCTGCATACTAATTGTACAGCAGGCCTACAAATTACTTCAACTGAATATATTTTTATCAAAATGTTATTATTTGTACATCTATATTAATATATACATATATCTATATATATACATAGTCTATTACTACTACACTGTATGTCCTACCACCAAAACAATAAAAGTACTGTTAAAGCAACTGTAATTTATTTACATATAACTTTACCTTGAAATTATACATCTGGTCAAATGTAAAGCTTTTCAATACAAAAGGCAAATCAACTAGATTTTTGAGGCCATGCTATATCAAATTACACAAAAAAATAATGTGTAAAAGCATCTGTGTGTGTGTGTATAAGCATGTCTTTATCTGCCTGTGCCTAAGCTTCTATTTAAGTCTGTCTGTACCTGAGCATGTGCCCAAGAGTAAATAAGCCCATGTAACTGTGAATATACACAGAAATAATTCAGACCTACCAGTATATTTTCCAAAGGGTAGTCAAGATACAAATTAACTGACCTGCAACACACAGTAGCTTCCCCCTTTCTTTTTCTTGAGAAGCTCCAAGGCTTCCGGTGAGTATGATGGTGCAATCACTCCATCAGAGACCTGGTTGATTATCAGTGCAATATCAAGATATTTATGGAAATGTGGTTACATAACATGGACTGTATAATTATGATCATGTACTGTGAAACAAACTTAACCATATATCCATATAAAAAAAAGATAAAGTAATGACATACCTCCCTAGAAATGATTCTTGCTGTAAGAGCATCACATTCATCTGACAGAGCCACAAAGTCTCCAAAGGAAGACATTCGATCAGCTCCTCGTGCTCTAGCATAGGCAATGGCCAACGGAGTGAGGGGACCTAGATCTTCCACCATACACACTTTTGCCTGAAATAAATAACTTCTTTTTAATATGAGAGAGTGCAATCAGAGTACTTACAGTAACACATTGGTTTGTTTTCCCATTTCATAAGAAGTAACCAATATAATCTAAAAAACAGAAAAATATTCTACCTCATCCTCAGTTAGGGGTGTGGCAACAGCTGCTCCAGCAGGTGAGACATGTTTAAAAGATGCTGCTGCAGGGAGATCTAAAGCAGCACGAAGCTCTCGCACTAGCTGCCATGCATTAAGAGCATCACACAAGTTAATAAAACCAGGTGAACCATTTACAACTGTTGTGAAGAGAATGCAAGGTGGCAATTAGATATATATTGTTATATCATTTCAATCCCCTATTCTTTAATATTAATAATCAATACAAGAATAATAGTATCTACAGTGAATAATACTTGTCGAGAGTTAAAAGCATAATCTACAGAGTCAATATCACCCAAGCCTCTATTGATTACCTGTGATAGGAAGCTTTGGTCCTTGAGTATAAACCTGAGCTGGCTTCTGGTGAGGGTTCATGCCATAACGAAGGGGTAGATGGGCCATCCCCTTAGAGTAGGTCTTGCGAAAGTAGTCACTGATAGCATCATCATACTGGGCAGTGTGTGTGAATGCCTTTAAAGCTAGCTGCTGCCTGATAATTCAAAGATATAGGATTTACTTTCAAGCCTTTGTTATCAATGATCATGAACAAGTTTCAACACAACTGAGACAATAAAGTTCTACAGAAAGTTTGTAATACAAGACTTGACAGACCTAGGGGTCCTAACAGATCCTTGAATCCAAAATCATTAGGATTTAAAACTTCACAGACCTTTTTCAGTAAAGTTACAAAGCTAATCAACAATGCTCTTCATATTTAGTGTACTAACAGATAATGAACTACAGCAAATCTTTGATAACCTGGTAAAATCACTTGTTTTCTATTCTAATATTTGTTGAAGCTTTCTCTGAATCTAATTTCAAATTCCTTTACTCATGGTCATTTTAGTATAATACATATGCCACTACTAGGGTTATTTTCACATTCACCTTGTGGTTATATCTGTGTTACCAGTCTTGAACTCTTCCAAAACTTTTCCATAATCATCAGGATCACAGAGCACTGTTACACGGCTATGGTTCTTGGCAGCAGCCCTCAAGAGTGTTACACCTCCAATATCAATATTCTCAACAGCATCCTCTACTGTGACACCCTCTTTAGCCACTGTCTTCACGAAGGGGTACAAATTACATACTACAACCTAAAATGAAAAAAAAATTCATTGATATTAAAAAAAAAAAAAAAAAATACAATGATTTTTCAGTTATAGACTTAACTAATTACCACAATTAGCTTTATTTTCATATTTCTCCAACTCACAGTTAAGAGCTTCATATACATATTAAAATTCTACAAAATCTTATCTATTATTACTTGAATTTGGCTGATGTTTCTCTCTGTGAGGTCAGCAAGGTCTGAGGGTATATCCCTAGCCAGAATTCCACCATGGATAGTTGGATGAAGGGTTTTCACACGCCCACCAAGCATCTCAGCTGCACCTGTCACTGTTGCTACATCAGAGACCTGTTAAAAAAGAAAAAAAATATGTATGCTCATTAGCCATTTTTTCTTTCTAAGAAATAAGAGAAGCTAGAGGATGGCAGGAGGTAGAGAAGGAAAATGAGAAAAGAAAAGAAATATAAGGAAAAAATAAGGAATGGGAAAAACATAAGAGAGAAAACAAAAGAAAGAGGGAGGAATGGTTAAAGAGAAAAAGAGAAAGAGGGAAGAGAAGGAGAGAGGAGATGGAAAGAAAAGAGGGGGGGGAGGAGAGGGGAGGAAGAGAGAAAAAGAGGGAGAGGGAAATAAACAGAGAAAGGAAAAGAAGGGAAGGGAGAGGGAGAGAGAAAGGGAAAGAGGGAAAGGGAAAGGGAAGAGGGAAAGGGAAAGAGGAAAGAGGGAGAGGAAGAGGGAAAGAGGGAGAGGAAGAGGGAAAGAGGGAGAGGAAGAGGGAAAGAGGGAGAGGAAGAGGAAAAGAGGGAGAGGGAGAGGGAGAGAGGGAGAGGAAGAGGGAAAGAGGGAGAGGAAGAGGGAAAGAGGGAAAGAGGGAGAGGAAGAGGGAAAGAGGGAAAGAGGGAGAGGGAGAGGAAAAGGGAAAGAGGGAAAGAGGGAGAGGGAGAGGAGAGGGAAGAGGGAAAGAGGGAGAGGGAGAGGGAGAGAAGAGGGAAAGAGGGAAAGAGGGAAAGAGGGAGAGGGAGAGGAAGAGGGGAAAGAGGGAAAGAGGGAGAGGGAGAGGAAGAGGGAAAGAGGGAGAGGGAGAGGAAGAGGGAAAGAGGGAGAGGGAAAGAGGAAGAGGGAAAGAGGAAGAGGGAAAGAGGAAAAGGGAAAGAGGGAGAGGAAAAGGGAAAGAGGGAGAGGAAAAGGGAAAGAGGGAGAGGAAGAGGGAAAGAGGGAGAGGGAAAAGAGGGAGAGGAAGAGGGGAAAGAGGGAGAGGGAAAGAGGGAAAGAGGGAGAGGGAGAGGAAAAGAGGGAGAGGAAGAGGAAAAGAGGGAGAGGAAGAGGGAGAGGAAGAGGAAAGAGGGAGAGGAAGAGGGAAAGAGGGAGAGAGGGAGAGGAAGAGGGAAAGAGGGAGAGGAAGAGGGAAAGAGGGAGAGGAAGAGGGAAAGAGGGAGAGGAAGAGGGAAAGAGGGAGAGAAGAGAGGGAACAAGAGGGAGGGGGAAGAGGGAAAGAGGTGAGGGAAGAGGGAAAAGAGGGAGAGGAAGAGGAAGGGAAAGAGGGAGGGGAAAACGGGGAAAAAGAGGGAGGAGGGAAAGAGGGAAAGGAGGGAGGGGGAAGAGGGAAATGAGGGAGAGGAGAGGGAAGAAGAGGGAGAGGAAGAGGGAACGAGGGAGAGGAATGGGAAGAAAGAGGAGATAACAGGGAAAGAGGGAGAGGAAAAAGAGGGGAAAGGAGGAGAGTAACAGGGAAAAAAAGGGAGAGGAACAGGGAAAGAGGGAGAAGGAAACAGGGAAAGGGAAAAGAGGGAGGAGGGAACAGGATAAGAGGAGAGGACAAGGAAGAAGAAGGAGGGAGAGGAAAAAAGGAAAGAGGAGAGGGGGAAAAGGGAAAGAGGAGAGGAAAAGGGAAGAAGAGGGAGAGGAACAGGGAAAGCGGGAGAGAAGTGAAAGAGGGAGAGGAACAGGGAAATATGAGAGGAGTTTATTTCATCTACATTCTAACTTTTTTCTCGTCACCCCTCATCACTAAATTACACCTCTTTAGTTTTTTATTTGTGAAGATTGGGGAAAAAAAAATAATATAAAAGAAAAAATACACTAAAGAACAAAAAAAAAATAAATGATAAAGAAAAAAATGAGGGGGGATGGAGAACGGTGGTTGAACATAAGAGTAAAAAAAACATAAAAGTCTTTTTTAAGGAAAAAAGGAAGGGGTGGGGTTGGGTGGTGGGTGAGGAAGGAATGTGGGAAAGTGGTGGTGGGGGGGGGGATGGGGGAAACGGATGGAGGAAATGAAAATGGATAAACAAAGAATTGAAAGAACGGATAGGGGCTGGAAGGTGAGGAAGAAGGAGTTAGAGTAGGAGTGTGGTGTGATAATAAGGAAATAAAAAGAATTCAGAAAAATAAAGGGATTGGGGGGGGGGGGGGTCGAAGGAATTGGGGGGGATATGGGATGGAATGGGGGGGAGAGCAGATTTGAGATGAGGAGGGGAAGGTCGGACGAAGCGGGTGGGCGGGTAATGGTGGGGGGTTGGGAGGGGGGAAAAAAAAAGAAAGGAAGTAAAATTAAAGAGTAAAATAGTTATATCTAAACAATGGAAAAAACAAAAATAAGCAAAGAAGTGGGAAAAAAAAAAAAAAAAAAAAGGGAAATGTGGGAGTGGGGGGGATAGGATAAGGAAAGAAGGGCTGGGAAAAGTGGGGATGGAAGGAGTAGGAGAAATAATGAATGAATGGGGAAAGGGGCGAAAGGAACAGGAATGAGAGATGAGAAAAAAAGAGTTCAAATAATAAAAAAAAAGAAAAGAAACAGAGGGAGATAGAAAAACAGGAAAGGTGAAATATATAAAAATAAGAGATGGATAGGCGAATAAAGAGGGAGGAAAAAAAAGTTAAAAAAAAAAAAACAAAAAAACAAATGGGGGAGAGAAGGAGGAAATGGGGGAAAAGGTGAAAGAGTTAGAAAGGACGGAGATGGAAGTGGTAACAGACAATAAAGTGGAAACAGAGAATAGAGGAAATAGACAAGACAGAAATTAAATAAAATGAACACCCCCCCCCCTAAAAAAAAGAGTTGAGAAATAAATAAATAGAAAAGACAAATATATCAAAGAAAAAGAAAAACACCTAATTATGAAAAAATATTTAAAATAATTCATAAAAAAAAGGGGGGGGGTAAAGTAAAAAAAACTTAGAAAAACAAGAAAGAAAAAAAGAGAAAAAGAAAATGGACATAAAATTTGGATTAAAAAAAATTCAAGAAATTAGAAATAGTAAGGAGATAATTAATAATAAAACATATAAGATATGATTAAACTATGGATAAGGAAAAAATAGGGGAACACTGAAAAAGGAATATAAAATGAAAGAGGGTAAACAAAAAAAAAAATATTGAAGAAACAAAGGAGAAAAATAAAAACATTATGAATAAAAGGAAAAAAATAAGCAGAAAGATAAAAAAATAAAGCCCGCGGAATATTTAGAAGAAAAATAAGAAACAAAAAGAAAGAAACAGGAGGAAAAGGAATAAAGTAGATAGTAAAGATGAACTTGAACATATAGACAAGATTGAACTAAAAAGAAGAGGGAGAGGAAGGAGGGAAAGAGGGAGAGGATGAGGAAAGAGGGAGAGGAAGAGGGGAAAGAGGGAGAGGAACCAAGGGAAAGAAATGGGAGAAGGAAGAGGGAAAGAGGGAGAGAAGGAAAAGGGGGAAAGGGGAGAGAAACAGGGAAAGAGGTGAGAGGAAGAGGGAAAGAGGGAGAGAAGAGGGAAAGAGGGAGAGGAGCGGGAAAGAGGGAAGAGGAAGAGGGGGGAAAAAGGGAGAGGAAAAGGGAAAGAGGGAGAGGAACAGGGAAAGAGGGAGAGGAACAGGGAAAGAGGGAGAGGAACAGGGAAAGAGGGAGAGGAAAAGGGAAAGAGGGAGAGGAACAGGGAAAGAGGGAGAGGAACAGGGAGAAGAGGAGAGGAAAGGGAAAGAGGGGAGAGCGGAAAAGGAAAAAAGGGAGGGGAAAAGGAAAGAGGGAGAGGAAAAGGGAAAGGGGGAGGGAAAAGGGGAAAAAGGGGAGGGGAAAAAAGGGAAAGAGGGAGAGGAAGGGAAAGGGGGAGAGGAAGGGAAAGGGGGAAAGGGGAAAAGGGGAAAAGGGGGGGAGAGGAAAGAGAGGAAAAGGGGGAAGGGGGAAAGGGGAAAAGGGGGGAAAGAGGGAGAGGGAAGGGAAAAAAAAGAGGGAGGGGGAACGGGGAAGGGGAGAGGAAAGGGGAAAGAGGGAGAGGAAAGGGGAAAGAGGGAGAGGAAAGGGGAAAAAGGGAGAGGAAAAGGGAAAGAGGGAGAGGAAAAGGGAAAGAGGGAGAGGAAAAGGGAAAGAGGGAGAGGAAAAGGGAAAGAGGGAGAGGAAAAGGGAAAGAGGGAGAGGAAAAGGGAAAGAGGGAGAGGAAAAGGGAAAGAGGGAGAGGAAAAGGGAAAGAGGGAGAGGAAAAGGGAAAGAGGGAAAGGAAAAGGACGAGGAGAGAAAAGGGACAGAGGAGGGGGAAAAGGGGATGTGAAGAGGAAGGGGAAAAAGGGAAAGAGAGGGAGAGGAAGAGGGAAAGAGGGGAGAGAAAAAAAGGGGGGGCACAGAGAGGGAGACACAGAAAGGGAGAGGAAAAGAGAAAAAAAAGAGAAAGAAAGAAAAGAAAAGAAAAGAGTAAAATAGAAAAAGAAAAAAAAAAAAAAAGCAAAAGAGAAAGAAGTGAGAGAAAGAAAGAAAAGGAGAGACAGAAAGAAAATAAGAAAAAGAGAAAGAAAGAGCAAAAAAATGAGAAAAAGAAAGAGAAAAGAGAGAAGGGTTTAAGAAAAGGGAGAAAAGCCAAGAAGAGAGAAAGAGAGAAGAGGGGAAGAGGGAAGAAGAGGGGAAGAGAGAGAGGAGAGAGAGAAGAGAGAGAGGAGAGAGGAGAGAGGAGAGAGGAGAAGAAAAGAGGAGAGGAGAGGGAGGGAAAGAGGGAAAGAGGGAAAGGGGAAAGAGGAAAGGGGGAAAGAGGGAAAAAAGAAAAAAGAGGGGAAAGAAAAAAAAGAAAGGGGGAAAAAAAGGGATGGAAAAAGGAAGGAAAAGAAAAAAGGGGAGAAGAAGGAAAAAAGGAAAAGGGGAAAGGGGAAGAAAGGGGGAAAGGGGGAAAAGAGAAAAGGGAAAAAAAGGAAAAAAAGGGGAAAAGGAAAAAAGGAAAAAGTGGGAAAAGAGAAAAGGGGGAAAGGGAAAAGGAAAGTGTAAAGGGGAAAAAAAAGGAAAAAGGAAAAAGGAAAAAAGTAAAAGGAAAAAGAGATAAGGGGGGAAAAAATAAGAGAAAAGGGGGAGAAAGGGGAGAAAAGAAAGAGAAAAAGGGGAAAAAAAAAGGGAAAAAAAAGGGGAAAAGGGGGGAAAAAGGGGAAAGGGGAAAGAAAAGAGAAAGAGAAAAAAAAAAAAGAGGAGAAAAGGCCCCCAAAACCCCAAAAAGCCCCCCCATCCCATCCCTAGCCCCAGCCCCCTGCCCCCCCCCTTTGCCCCCAGCCCCAACCCCCCATCCCTAGGCCCCAGCCCCCCCCTCATCCCACCCCTAGCCATCCCCAGCTCTAGCCCCATCCCCTAGACCCCACCCCCCCCCCCCCCCTCCCTTACCCCCAGCCCCTACCCCCACCCCCCAGCCAATCCCTAACCCCCAGCCCCTAGCCCCAAGCCCCAACCCACCCCCAGCCCCCAGCCCCCATTTCTAGGCCCCGCCCCAGCCCTGCCCATCCTGGCCCCAGCCCCAGCCCCACCCCCCTCCTGGGCCCCCATGCCCAGCCCAGCCCATCCCTAGGCCTAGGCCCCAGCCCATCCTAGGTCCCAGCCCCCATCCTTTTTCCATCCCTAGACCCCCCCCCCTCCTTCCCCATCCATAGACCCAGCCCCCATTTTTTATCCCCATCCTGACCCAGCCCCCTCCTCATCCCAATCCTAGACCCCACCCCCCATCCTTATCCCCATCCTAGCCTCTAAAACCAAATCCCTTGCCCCCAGCCCCACCCCTAGTCCCAGCCCCGCCCAAGTCCCCCCCCCCCGGGCCCCATCCCTAGCCCCAACCCCACCCCCCAAATCTTTACCCCCATCTCTTGCCCCCCCCCTAGCCTAGCCCCACCCCATTTCCCCCAGCCCCCAAAGCCCAGCCCCACCCCCCCCCCGGTCCCACCCCCCCCCCCACCCAACGACCTGCGGTCCGCTCCCGGTTTGGGCCTTTTCCCGCCGAAGCGACGAGGGAGAGGCCGGCGGCGGCGAGGCCCGTGGAAGGTTTCCAGGGCCGGCCTTTTTTGCCCGACAACCCAACATGTTGCAAAAAAAAATTTTAAATTTTAAAAAATAAAAATTTATTAATAAATAATTTTTTTTAATTGAAAATTATTGTATATAAAATAATAATAATTATTATTATAATATAAATTTTTAATAAAAAATTTAATTTTTTTATAATTTTATTAATTTTTGTTTTTTATTTTTTATTTTTATTTAAAAAAAACATTTAATAAACTGAAACGAAAACATTTTTTCCCTTTTATTCTTTTTTAATTTATTCTTTGTATTGTTTTCATTTATTTTGACTGTTGCAAATGAGATGACGACTGGGGTGTTTGTTTTTGGAGGAGGGCTTGGGTATCTGGTTCTACGCCTGCCCGGTTTTGATTGCAAGGCATTTGAGTGGAAGACGGGAGGTTTGGGGCTGTTGGGCTTTTGGGGGGGTGGGACAAATTTGGGTTTTTTGCGGGAAAGGGGACTTTTTGGGGGGTTTTTCTCGGGTTTGATGTAGTTGTTTTGGGGGTAGCTTTGGGGTTACCGATGGGTTAAGGTGCGTGGGAGGTGTGTCTTGGGTACCTGTGGGAGGTTTGGGGTGGTGGAAGGGTGGGTGATTTGGGAGTGTGGGGGTGGTGGGTGTTTTAGGGAAGAGTAAGAAGGGGGAGGAAAAAGGGGCGGGGGGAAAGGGCAGGGAGGAAGGAAGGGAGGAAGGGGAGGAATTAGCGAAAGAAGGAAGGGGAAAGGGGAAAAATTTAGGGAAAGGGAAGAAGGAAGGAAGGGGAGATAAGAGAAAGGAAGGAGGCAAGGGAGATTAAGCAAGGAGGGGAAGGAAGGAAGGGGAGAATAAGGAAAGGGAAGGGAAGGACGGAAGGAAGGAAAAGGGAAGGGAAGTAAGGAAGGGAGGAAGGAGAAGGGGAAGAATAAGAGAAAGGAAGGAAGGAAGGAAGCAGGAAGGGGAAAGAATAAGAGAAAGGAAGGAAGGAAGGAAAAGGGAAAGGGAAAGGGGGAAAAATAGAGAAAGGGAAAGGGAAGGAAGGAAGGAAGGGGGAAGAATAAGGGGAAGGAGGAGGAAGGAAGGGAGGGGAAGATAAAGGGAAAAGGGGGGAGGAAAGGGAAAGGGAAAGGGGGAAAAATAAAGCAGGGAAAAGGGAAAGGAGGGGAAGGGGGGGGATGAATAAGGAGAAGGAAGGGAAAGGAGGGGAAAGGGAAGGGGAGAATAGAGAAAGGGGAAAGGAAAGGAAGGAGGCCGGGGAGAATAAAAGCAGGAAGGGAAAGGGGAAGACCGGAAAGAAGGGAAAGACGGGAAGAATAAGAGCCTCGGTACGAAGGCCGGGAAAGGGACGAACAAGAGCAAGGCAGGCCGAGGGAAGAATAAGCAGGGGGACCACTTAGCGGGAAGGAGGAGGGAGAATCAGGCCGAGGACCCTTTCCCTTCCCCTTCCTTTTTAATCTCCCTTCCTTCCTTCCCTTTCCTCCACCTCTCCCTTCCTTCCTTCCCTTTCCTCCACCTCTCCCTTCCTTCCTTCCCTTTCCCCCACCCCTCCCTTTCCCTTTCCCTTTCCCTTTCCTCCCCTTCCCTTCCCCTTCTTCCCCTTTTCCCCTTTTTTTTTTATTTTTTTCCCACTCTCCCTTCCTTCTTCCCTTTCCCCCACTCTCCCTTCCTTTCCCTTCCTTTTTCCCCCAACTCTCCCTTCCTTCCTTCCTTCCTTTTCCTCCACCTCTCCCTTCCTTCCTTTTTTCCCCTCTCTCCCCCCCTTTCCTCCCTTTCCCCACCTCTCCCTTCCTTCCTTCCTTTTCCTCCACCTCTCCTTCCCTTTCCTTCCTTCCTTTTTCCTCCACCTCTCCCTTCCTTCCTTCCTTTTCCTCCACTCTCCCTCCCCTTTCCTTTTTTCCCCTTCCCCTTTCCTTCCTTTTTCTCCACCTCTCTTTCCTCCTTCCTTCTTTTCTCCACCTCTCCTTCCCCCCTTCCTTCCTTTTCCTCCACCCCTCCTTCCTTCCCTTTCCTTTTTTTCTCCACCTCCTTTCCTTCTTTCCCCTTTTCCCCACTTCCTTTTCCTTTCCCTTTCCCCCCTTCTCCTTCCTCCTTTCCCTTCCCCCCCCCCTTCCTTCCTTTTTCCCCCATCTCTCCCCCCCCTTCCTTTTCCTCCTCTTCCCCTTCCTTCTTTTCCTTCCAATCTTCCCCTTCTTTCCTCCATCTCTCCCTTTCTCCTTCCTTTTTCCCCCACCTCTCCCTTTCCCCCCTTCCTTCCTTTTCCTCCCCCTCTCTCTTCTTCCTTTTCCCTTTCCCTTTTTCCTCCACCTCTCTCTTCCTCCTTCCTTCCTTTTCCTCCACCTCTCTCTTCCTCCCTTCCTTCCTTTTCCTCCACCTCTCTCTTCCTCCCTTCCTT
>NC_061840.1:12962657-12967657 GCF_019202785.1 Penaeus chinensis
TGGTAGTGTTAAGTGTAACAGCTGCTTCTGGTCAATGGTCTAGGAGTTACAGCCAACCTTACAATCAGAGATATCACCCTTCATACTACAGATATCCTCCTTATGGCTACAGGTAAAGTGAAACATATTAATGTTCTTTTTCTTTGGTGATTCTTAAAATTTTCTTATCTTTTATATATATATTCATGTTGTTCGCCATCCTTGAATTCATATCACCATTCAATCCTTTTTCCATGTTGTCTCTACTGTTTTCCACTCCATTTTTTACCAAATTCTAATTACATCCACTCATGCTAAGCTTTTTATTTTGTTATTAATTGGAAAAAGATACTGCTATATTTATTAGTATAATTTTTTATCAGCTCATTTTCTGGATGATGTACTCTAAATGGGTATGGGATATATCCTTTTTGCTATCTTTTACTCATATGCTGAATGCTTATATGAAAATTGACACTTGCAAAAGATTCTATACTCAAATGCAGCAACCAGATTTAATGTAAAGAAAGAGAAGAAAGGAAAATAAAGAAAAAAATTAATTAAAAAATAATGATGTTATAGTGTCCTAAATACATTACTACATTGCTATTATCAATAATTTTATTACAATTATCATTGGCAGTGTATAAAAAGTTTAAAATGGTTTTAAGAGATTAAGAATTAAAATTCTCTTTTAATAAATAAACTTTCCCCAACAGATACCCAACTCGTCAACCTGTCTACCAGGTAAGAAACACGCCAACTCCTAGTGAAAAACGACATGATACAGGCCGAGTTTTGTTCGCTGATGTAGCAGAAAGTTCTCTCTCTTCAACTGATGCTACAAGTATAGGCTCTATGGTAACAACTATGAATCCTGCAACAAGTACAGGATCACTGGAAACAACTATGAGCCCTGTAATAACAAGCTCCTTAACAACAACTACTAAAAATCCTACAGAAAAGCCAGTAACTACAATAAGTACCACTTCCTCTACTACTACTACTACTACTACTACTACCATTGCTAGTCCCACAGAAGGTGGAACTAAAGACACCTCTCCAACTAGTACAGCAAGTTCTGATCAAACTGGCACCAACATGAATGTACCATCAGCAACAGAGAATGATACTCAGTCAACAGTCACTCCAGCAGATATAGAAGTAAATCAGACCTCTTCCACAACACCAATATTTCAGCCTTTTACAATGAGACCTGTACATTTTATTCTGCAGCATCAAGAGAATGAAGACAAACAGTTAAAAGTTGACACCTTAGCCACTTCAGCAAAACAAGCAAATGAACACATACAAGAGAACTTTCAAAGAGAGAAAACTGATGAAATGACCCATCTCTCGAATGTAAAATTTTCCATCAGTGAACCAGTTAAAGTTTGCTGTGATAATGATGATGATGATGAAATGCAGAAATCAGATCACACAAGTGAAAAGAGTGATGTTCTGGTAAATAACACAAGCAATGATGATAAAATACCAGAAACTGAAGGGACACCAGAATCTACTACAGAGAAACCAGATCTTCAGAAGTTCTTCTTTAGTAACCTTTTTGGTCCTGGTGGCTTCTTAGGAAGGCCAAGACCCCAGTATCAGTCAAGGCCAGTCCCATTAACTCCACCAATACAAAGACCACAAAAGCAGTCAGATCAGCAGTACCAGCAAGCCACACAAAGAAAAACAGTCCAGCAAAAAATTCCTGTAAAACCAATAGAAACCACACCCATAAGCTTACACCAGCCAACATCTAGGCATCCACAAAAGGGACAACCACAACACTACAATCGGCCACATGTGATTCAACCTGCACCAACACGCCCATCCCAGACTTTACCTCAGAGACCACCTTTTGCATATAGCCGACCTCCTAAACTTCCAGTAAGAATTCCTCGCCCCACAATTCGGGCACCTTCTGGTCAACTTCTGAAACAGGTTGCTGGACCAGTCCTTGGTCCAGCTCCAGGAGTTACTTGGATACCATCCAGTGACATACCCAATAGACCAGCTGCAATTCAGCCTGACTCAGCACTGACCTGGGTTCCAGCAAATCTTCCTGATAGGCAAGATAACAGTGACGCACTCCTTTTTGTAGATGAAGATCAACCAGCAAAGCAGATTAACAATGATACTTTAGGAACGGATGTTAAACTAACTGTCCCAACACCTGTTTTAGAATCTGAAAATAAAGACACAACATTGGTCTTAGCAAAAGATGAAGTGAAACACTTTGTACCAGAGACTATTATTCCTTCTGAAGCAGAATCTGTTACACCACCTTCTTCAGAACATAAAACTTCTTCCTCAAAACAACTGGAAAATGTGGATGAGGATTCAGGCATGTCTCAGAAACAAATTGAAAACACAGCTTCAGCTACTTTATCATTGACAGAAAATGAAAACATATCACCTGTTCCAAAAGCAGTGACAGCATTAAGGACACATGATGAAATTCAGGAACAACCTGATGTTCAACTTGTTGAAGATGCCCTAATACCTCGGAATGCTGGAGACGCAATAAAACAACCTGTTGCCGATGTCATAACAGGCCAATTTTCCAAGGATATTTCTGATACACTCATTACTGATCCTGTGGAAAATACTCCCGTACAAGCTGTCAGAATTGTTAGGCTCCCTTTCCGTCCACCATTCCCACCAGATAATGAAACTCAATCAGTCAGGGTGCCTATAACTTCTGCACAAAGTTTCAGGCAATCAGTCAGGAAGCCACCTCGACAACGTCCACCTCCTACTGGATTTTTCCAGTTTCAGCGTCCTCCTCCATCATCTGCTAAGCCAGCAACACCTGCTAGACCAATTCAACTCCTCTCTACATTATCTGTTCAGCCATCACCACTGCAAACACCTATTCAACCGCCACGACAGCGATCGCCTGTTCAGCCACCTCCACTGCAGTCACCTATTCAGCGACCACCACCACGATCACCAGTTCAGCCACAACTATCGGTCCGGACTGATAATGCACCACCTACCCCCTTGTCTTCTCAACCAAAACAACCTGCTCCTCACTCAGATCCTAGACTATCTACACAATCAACATCTCATCCACTAATTTCTAGACCATCAGCACAAACCCAGCCTTTTGTAGCTAATATTGAGAACAAAAGTGATGCTCCAACACAGGGTGTCTTACCCCAGTTCAATCCAGCTAGTGGTCTTCAGTTTACTCTTATTAAGCCCTCAGAAATATCAGATGAAAATAATAATCGAGACATTTCTCCACAATTTAATCCAGAAATTGGCACAACTTTTGCAGGGGAGATTAAAGCAAACAGGAACAGGTCTACAACTGTACAGAGTGTGTTGGAAGATATCGTGCAGATATCTAAACCAGATCCTTTCAGAATCATTTCTGGGCCATCCCTTTCTAACCAATCTTCAAGTAACAATCAACCACCAGAAGCTGAATTGCCACCATCAGTTCCTGAAGAGCAAGTTTTCTTACCAGCTATAACAGTTGTATCATCAGTGAATTTTAACAAGCAATCCCCTATTATGCTAGGTAGTCAAAATCTTTCAGAAGAGAAAGCTACAGCTATTAATGAAGAAACAACTGAATTGACACTACCTGTAATGAACATATTTGACATTGTTCCCATCACCAACTCACCTGTAGAAACAAACACATTGTCTGAAGTTACTCCTTTACCATCATCAGTTAACACAACTATACCAGTGTTAAATACAACTACTGTTATACCAGAAGTCATCACAGAGGCACAGCCTTCATCAACAACAGAGAAGTCATCAACTCATACTGTTACTGAAGCTAATGCCAAACCAAAAGATCATGAGGTTGTTTTCAATAAACATAGTAACAGTAATATAACAAATATACTAGCTGGTGGATTTCAGCTAATATCCTCTGATGATGTAACAGAAATGCAGAAAGTCGAGAATTCTAGCAAAAAAGAGGTTTTGTCATTGGCAGGTCCTGGTCCAATGAAGCCAATCCCACTGGACTCTCCACAGCAATCATTTGTTGATGAGGAAAATACACTAAAGCCAGGAAGTGTTCCACTACAGCCGATTCAAATCCCTGAGATAGATGACCTGGAGGATGATCTTGATGCTGTTGTATCATATGTAGCATTACTGCACAGAGCAGTACCTCCTTTAAATCGAAAACCAACAATAGAACCTAGTAAAGGCAGTACAGAGAAGAAACAGGAGCTTCCCAAACCAACCACTCCTCAGCTTCCAGTCCACATAAGGCCTATTCCATCTGGGGCATTCATTCCAGGTATAGGTTTATCCAAGAGACCAGGCGCGGTGCCGATCCGAATAAATAATCTGAGTAACCTTCCACCAGATGCCATCTTGGTTAGGAGACCAGGACCACCTCCCCAAACACTGCAAGCAAGACCAGGACCACCACCCCCAACACTGCAAGCAAGACCAGGACCACCACCCCCAACACTGCAAGCAAGACCAGGACCACCACCCCCAACACTGCAAGCAAGACCAGGACCACCACCCCCAACACTGCAAGCAAGACCAGGACCACCACCAACACTGCTGGCAAGACCAGGACCGCCACCAACACTGCTGGCAAGACCAGGACCACCGACACAGCAAACACGACCAGGGCCACCACCACCAACAATACAAACAAATGTTCATCCATTATCAAATGGACAGTTTAGACCTGGAATAATCTTTACACTTGATGAAGCAGGAACACCTCATTTCTCACCATTACCTCCTAGACCACAGCCTTTGCCACCTCAGCCACCTAGACCAGAGACTCAATCTCAAAGCCAAGCATTGCCAGAGAGACAGAAAATTTCTTCCTCTGGTCAAAAACCTGATGATTCTTCACTAAGACAGCCAGCTGATGACCAGCCACCTTCCAATGTTGAGACCCAGACTTTTGTCAGACCTACACAATCCCAAGAGGTCCTAGCCTCTGAAGTTCCAGAGGGGAATGATAATTCACAATCATCATTAATAACTCTAGAAATAACTGGAACCAAGCCAACATCACA
>NC_061840.1:12972657-12982657 GCF_019202785.1 Penaeus chinensis
TACATGTTATATACAGTTCTGATGAATTCCTGTCACAACTGCCAACACCTGTGGTAAGGTTGTAGTTTCTACTTTTTGTATTCTGCCAACTGATAAAATATTATAGATTTGCAAGATACTGGCCAAAAAGTAAAACTAAAGTTTACAGGCAACAATATAATCATAGAAACTTTTACACAACTTCAACACTTATTTCAAAATCTACATACATTAGCTTAGTTAAAATAATATTGAGACTACAACAAAAAAAGTGTGCTAGATATACACAATTACCTATACTAAAATTTGTATTTCAATTTATGTTTCATTATAACCACAAAGAATAAAAGGCATTTCTAATAGGCAATAAAAAGATACAAAAATATGGGCACAGCTTGTCTTCACATAGTGGGATAAGTACGACAAAACATATGTAATATATACTGGCCAATTATATTCAATAGACAAACTAGTAACTCTTAAAATAAATTTGGGTTAATCTTCACAACATATATACACTAAGCTAGGGCAAATTGAAGATGATATTCTTGTAGAGGACAAAAGTTGCAATCATTGGTAGAAGAAATAATCTTGCAGACAGGAATGGTATGCCACAAATAAAGGAAAAAGATCACAGAAAGTGCCGTGTACAGCCTAAGTCCAATTAGTGCTTCCTGAGTATCAGCAATATATTTACATGCATACCTAGGGAGTACAAACAGAAGATTAGATTGTTGAATAAAGTTTGTGATTTGTTGTTGAGGATTTCTCTAGTTAGTCCATCTGTACTATAAAGATTTACCCAAATTTAAAATATATATAATTTTTCACTAGATAAACATGGTATTCAAAATGTATAAAGGAAAAATATAGAAATAATTAAGCAGAAATATGAAAAAAAGAAAGAAAAATCAAGTCTTTTTTGGTACAAATAACTATTACTGTTTTGACCAGTCAATCATTCTAGAGTACCTTTGAACACCTAATCATTCAGCACAATTTGTTGATCGACTAATTAAAAAAAAAAAGCAAAATATGAAAGGGCAACAGATAAAACCAGAATCAACAAAATAGAGAAAGGGGGGCCAGTCTTCATTCACCTTAAATATATAATAAATGTGCAGTACTATGGAGATTATTTCTTGAAATGCATTTTCTGTACTCTCTGATTTTCATATTCAGAAAGTGTCCAGAACCTTTCACAGACACTTTTTTGAAACAGGGCAAGTTAATGTAAGATATTTATGCAAGAAGTGTCAGAGGTGAAGTCTAGAGGAAATGAAATTTTCTACCTTTAATTTACTTTCTCTCCCATCCCCTACAATTTTGGGGGACAAATAAGGACCCTGGGGTTTAAGGAGGGAAGCCCATTAAATGCCAGTCAACAATCTTGGGGGATCCTGTGGGGAACTGGTGGTTTGGGATGGGAGGATATGGACAAACAGGCATTTTAAAAAGTGATCCAAGGATCATATCTTGGATAACAAAGAGTGTAAAAAGGAAAAACTCAATCCAAGGTTCGATCACAAAAGATTTGACCCAATGTAGTACAAATGAATGAATGAATACCATCTTAAATGCACAAAAAGATCACCATGTGAACTTTATAAAAGCCTTATTGACCTTTGCTCCCAGACACATTTCCAACTGATCACCACATTTCCCAACTGCTTCATCCATTACAATACTTGGTACATTAAAGATGTAAAACAAGTTTATATTTAGGTAAAGTGCACTGGCATGCATTGGTGGTTGGGAAGGTGAGGGAGTCTAATTCATTTGGAGTATGTGCAGTTACATGATTAATGTACATCACTGAATTTAATATCATCACTGAGAATATATCACTTGTTAACACCCAGGGTGGCAGGTGCATACGTGCCATGGTGCGCCGGTCCTGTTTTCCGGGGGGTACGTACAGTCATGCCACACACGCTGTCGTGAAAAATTGTCAAAGAATTTGGAAACACAAGTAGCACTGTAAACAAACTTCATGTTTGAAAGAGGCAATGAGTAGTGTGACAACTAAACTGTCAAATTTGTTGCTAAATGGTTGCACATGTATATGGATGTAAAAAGTATTCCTAATCTAAGAAAAAAAATCTACAAAATAGTATACAACATACAGAATATATATAAAATGTAAATCCAATAAACAAGTATCTTGGTGAACTGTGATGAAAATTGAAGAAGAGAAAATAATAAAAAGTGATAAAAGTGATAATTACTGGTCAAGATTTCATGATACATGAGCAGACAGTTTATGTAGGGTTACCACACAGGAAAGTCTTCTGTATAGTTTCAGTTTCACACAGCCATATGATACAAGGTAAACTTTACCTATAATGGATAGAATGGCAGAAAATGAGACACTTTTCATCAGTAGATTTCCTTTACAAATTGATAAGAAAGTTGAGTAAAGAGTAATACTTTAGTATATATTTACAGGAAAATGTAATGACACTACCATAAAAAAAAGGGAAAACCTACACTAACTGATGAGTGAAATAATCTGGGCAGCCAAAGAATAATGTTAGAAAAGATAAAGGTGATTGGAAGGGGGGGGGGGGGGTGTATATAAAAATAAAGCAATTAGCTGGGGGTCAAGGCCAAGCCCCAGGGATAGTAAGGTTTTGGCTCATACAGCAATGTTTGTGGCTGGAGTAATACAGACTTTTTCTCAGAGGGGTACAGTCATTTCATAAAGTTACCAATACGTTCATTCATATAATTTCAATGGAAAATAACGAGATTCATGCATATTACCATGTGAATAACAGGAAATAATAATTGCAAGGTTGGATACCTGTGTGAAACTAAAATATTACCAAGTTTTCCACTACAAGGTGAGGAGAGGCTATATTTAGTCTGTGCAACAAATTATGCATCACTTACATTTTAATTGTGACATAGCTATGTCTTCCCACATTTTATGTTTGATTTTGTAGTCTATATATAGTTATTCTATTTTAGTAGCATTTCATATTTGCTTCCTAAAATCCCATTTCCTCTAGATTAGCCTTCATCAATTCCATATACGGTTTACTTTTTATGCGATGTTGGCAATACAGTAGGTTAATCATTAAAGTATGGACAATAAGTCAGGGCAATTTGAAGATGATATTCTTGTAAACAACAAAAAGTTATAGTTTTCAATAAAAGAAATATTCCTCAGATACAAACAGTATTACTTCAAATAAAGGAAAAAGATCACAGAAAAATCCACTCACAGCCTAAGTCCAGTCATTGCCCTTGAGTTCTAGTTTTATCTTGCCATATACCGAGGTGAAGACAATGTTCATTTGTAGGTGTTGGAGGGGCAGAGCCCTCATCAACCCTAAAGGACACGCCCAGTCACAGGAACTTAGCTTGTTAAATCAATTTTGTGATGTACAATTGGGAACTTGGTCTTTGGTGAGTGCATATGTACTGTAAAGAATTACCATAAACAGAAATAATACCAAAACAAGACCTCTGTTCCTTCAACACAATCATGCCTATTCTGTATTTGGTTTCTCAGGCATATTATGATCAATTAAAAGATCTGTTTGTTTTAAATAGAGCCAGAACACTGAAATGTATATGCCACCTCTTAATAATATCTATACAATTTATCAATCATATATTGAAGAAAAATATATTAAATTCACCGGTCTTTCAATCCCATGTAATTTACCATGTACTATGTACAAAACTTTAATTTTCTGTTTCACACAATCTGACTCCTTTGAGTTAACATAACAATAATGATAATATGGATATTGTAAAACCTGCCCTACATATTTTGTAGGAAGCTAACATTATCTATTCACCTAATTACCCCTGTATTTGCTGATCTACCTTTTAACTGAAAATACATAAAGCAAATCATATGCATTACATATTTTTCATAACCCGGCAATGCAGAACCTACAATTGCTATCCGACTATAATTGTAAATCCTCATATATCCCCTTTCGTGAGACTGTATTTACCCTGTCACAGAATAGACTAGTGTGGCCTTCGCTTTAAGGATCACAACCTTAATTCTAAAAAAGGATACGGTTCACATAACTCTCCAGTGCATTTGACATGGCTCACAGCAAGCAAAGCAAATATTTGGTACAAGAATATTCTTCTTCTTCTTTCTTCTTTTATAGGGTTTTATACTTTTTGTAGAAGGGTACTCAACGCTGTCTTTTGCTCGCCGCTTCCTCTCCTCTTTCAAACGTTTACCAAAACATTGAACACGTGAGCGTCGCCTTGCGTGATACTCTCGGGGAAGGGTGACTGAATATATAATATGATATTTTCGAAAACCCTATAAAAGAAGAAGAAGAATGTATAATACTGATGCTCTTACCTAATTGTTTAAACTCAGGAGAGGAACTAAGCTCAGATGGTCTCGTCTGCTACATCTTTAAATGTATGCACTTTTTTGGCACAAGGTTATTTGGAAGATTGTTCCATGTTTCAATAGTATTGTTTGGGCAGTAACTTTTTGACATCTTTCTCGCTTCATTTTACTTTCAACTTTTTACTGTGTCCTCTCGTTTTTTTTTTCAAAACTATATAGTTATCTTTGTCTAATTTCACTTTTCCTGTAACATAGTTGAACATCATAATTACGTTACCTATTCTTCTTTCTTTTAAATTAATAAATCCTATTTTCTGTAGTCTGTCCTCGTAACTATTATCTCAGAGTACGTAGAATAGTTAATAAATGTGCTAGGCATCAAAGGTCACATAGCACTATGATAAAGTATTGAGACGAAAGGGGTAAAAATGAATTAACGATTAGGATAAGTGGACAGAAGGGAAGGAAAAGGATAGGGGAAGAAGAAAAGGCCATGCAAAATGAGTTGAGGAGAGGACTAAGGTCCAAGGAACAGGTGATCCCCCATACTGGAACTCAATCCACGTCTCTGAAGCACCGCCACAACAAAAAACTTTTTTTTTTTTTTGGTGTGTGTGTGTGTGGGGGGGGGGGGGCTAGCCTAGACCTCCGTACTATAGACTAGGTCTTACGATGGCTGCAATGATATTTACCTGATCTTCGTCCACATTCACGAATGCCCACTTCATGTTGGCAATCAGCCCTAGCATTTTATGAACCTTTCATTTATATGATCATTTAGGCTTAGGTTGTTTACATTATACCAAGGTCTCCCTATCTGCTGTGTTAATGCTACTTCTAATTTGTATTGGTATAGTGGACAGTTTTTACTTTCTCCGAACCTAACTACTTGAGACATCGTCTATTATCTTTTTTTTCTTTTTTTTTTTTTATTTCTCGTCGTCTGCAAACATTTTCGGAAGACTACCTGGGGTTATGTTTGATCCTAAATAATTGATGATAATAGTAAACATAATCGGCGCCAAGACCGATCCTTGAGGTACTCTACTTACTCGTCGCTATTTAGAGTGTTTCCCTCTAATTACGGTACCCATTTGTCTATCTTGAAGAGTCACTCATTCCAAGAGTTTGCCTTTCTATCCACCTAGGTGTTCTAATTTCCATAATTCTATGAGACACCTGCCTTTTTAAGTCAAAGTATACACAATCCACCCAGCCGTGTCTTGTAATATTTCAGAAACTCTGTCAGAAACAGAGGAGATTAGTTACACATGACTTTTCCCTAAAGCCAAATTGTTTATTTGATATTATATCGTGTTCTTCAAGTACTTCAACCCACTGTTTCCTAATTACCTTGTCTAACAGGTTGCATACGACGCTAGTTACGAAACTGGTCTATAATTTAGAGCGTTTTGTTTGTCGCCGCTCTTATATAAAGGTGTAACATTGGCGAGTTTCCAATCTTTTGGTAATTTTCTTTGCTTCATAGAATTTTGGAATATTAATAACAGAGTGCATAGTTCTTCGGCACATTCTCTTAGAACCCATCAAGAAATAACTGGTCTCTCTGCTTTAGTTTTGTCTAATCCCTTTAGTAAGTTTTATATTTCATCCGTTTTGTATGTGATATTTTCGATATTCTAAGGGTCCTGAACAATCATTGACTGAACTTTCTCAATAAGGATTTCACAAATTTCCTTCTCCTAAGTATATTATTGTCATTGATGGCACTCATTTGATCTCTATTTTTGTTGTTGCTATTTATGTAGTTCAAGAAGAGCTTTGTACACTAATCATTGCGCGCGCGCTCGTGTATGTGGATGTTTGTGCGTTTGTTTGTGTGCGTGTGTATTTGTGTGTGTGTGTGTGTGTGTGTGTGTGTGTGTGTGTGTGTGTGTGTGTGTGTGTGTGTGTGTGTGTGTGTGTGTGTGTGTGTGCGCGCGTGTGTGTGTGTCCAGTTATGTATGTACATATACACAAATATGTGTGTATACACACATATTTGTACACGCATACGTGTGTGTGTGTTAAATTATGTGGGAATGTTTCTTTCAGTTTCATTTTTTTTTCAGTGACACGTGCACATGTGCACAGACATACACACGTAAACATATAAATTACACTTATGAAATTTTCTTCTTGGGTCTGTAACTAATCTCTGGAGAGGTATAAAAGTTATTTCTGATTAGGCTGCCTCTTTTTCATGTGCTTGAGAGCAAGCATTGTGAAATACGACAAAACCTTTTTTACTTTCAATAATGTCAACTATACATTTTAAGATTTTAATACAGCGGAATCGCTAAATTAAACACTGTATTCATTACATGGGCGTCCCCAGGATAAATAGTGTGTCGGACTTTATAGTCTAGGTAGGCCCTGGCAGGTCTTAAAAATGGGTGGTGATCTATGGCCCACTGGTAAATCCCTATGGTGACATTTTATAACATTTTTGTTTAACGAAAATCTGTTTTATTGACTTGAGACAAAACACATAGTGCACATAGTCAAAATGGTGTATATAAATATTAAGAAGAAATCAGAACAATTAAATCAACATCACAATAGAATGCAGAACCACTAGCTGAACATTAACTACATAATTACCATCAAGAGAACTAAGGCTAGATCTTGCAGCGATGGGCCGTCAACATATGAAGATTCGTAGGAGAAGAATCAGTTAGCGCCGTTTTTTTTTTCCTTCCTTGGGCGATTTTTGCAAACGAAACTTGCCTCTCTCATTCTTTATCTGTTCCATTTTCTTTCTTGCTTCAGTCTTTCATTCTCTTCCCACCTTTTACAGGACATTTTCCCCTTTGTATCTTCAATATCTCCTTTCTCCTTTCTTTCATCTTATTTCCTATTTTACGTCTCTCTCTCTCTCTCTCTCTCTCTCTCTCTCTCTCTCTCTCTCTCTCTCTCTCTCTCTCTCTCTCTCTCTCTCTCTCTCTCTCTCTCTCTCTCTCTCTTCAGTGTAATGAGATTTGCGAAGGCATGCTTCGCCTTCTCTCTCGCTTCTTTATCCTTTGTAGCCTCCCTTTTTAATCAGCTCGGCGATGGGATTTTCACAGGGAGGACATACACGATGCCGACATGCGCAGCTGTGGTAAAAGGGGCAGTCACATGCTATAGCAATATCGGGGCAGACCTCGTGACACACAGGGAATTTACACGTAGGGCACTCTCCTGGGCACACTGGACACAACTGCGGTGGGCATAGATCTCCCCAGCCTGGAGGTCCACTGGGTGGAGCTGTAACAAAACAAGCAAGACAAATTTGGAAAATAAAAAGTAATTAACCATTGCTGCCATTAACTTTTAGAACATCATTATTGTCATTTGCTACGTAATATAGTATCATTTTGATAATCAATATTTTTCTCCAGTAATAATAATCATAGCAGAATAGCATCGATTTATTACAACATTGAAGTTCAAAATAACACAAATAAATAGAGAGCGTTCTTTCTTGTAGTTTAACTTACAAAAGGAGGAGCCTTGTGACATGTGCACGATCGCAACCAATGAGACAAAAAAAGCGACCTGACTGATGGTCTTCATGATGGCAGCAGGGATGTGTGTCCAGAGACTTTGCCCACCACACAAGTGTTGTACAGCGTCTGGACTCCGAATGAAGAGTGGATGGGCGAAGGGCGTCCGGTTTTATACGACGGATCCCTGCCAGAGACAGGGCGGGGATGGGGGGCTAGGGCAGCAGTTCTTGCTGGCCACAACTCTTGTATGTATTTTTATTGCATTATTTCATTAAGCTAGCAATTTTCAACATATATTTGTCATCGCATTCAGTATTGAGCGTTAAAGGATTATAATAAAGTATTTTTCATCTACATGAAACTTTATTATTTTGGGAAAATCAACGACACTGCCCTTGAAATAATTGCTTCATGCTGAACTCAAATATTTATGCACACGCACACACAAACACACACACACACACACACACACACACACACACACACACACACAAACACACACATGCACACACACAAACATACATACACACATACACACACACACACACATATATATATATATAATTTATATATTCACATATATATAGTATATATATACATATACATATTATATATATGGATATATATATATATGCATATATACATACATACATATATATGTATGTATATGTATATATGTGTGTGTGTGTATGTGTGTGTGTGTGTGTGTGTGTGTTTGTGTGTGTGTGTGTGTGTGTGTGTGTGTGTGTGTGCATATACATATACACACATGTGTGTGTGTGTATGTACACACACATATATGTGTATATATGTGTACACATATATATATATATAATATATATATATACATATATATGCACATACACGCAGGCACACACACACCCAAACATATATATGTATATGTATATATGTATGTGTATGTATTTATGTACATATATATATATGTATATATACATATATATATACACATATATATATATTATATGATATATATTTACAATGTATATATCATATATATCATAATATATATGTATGTATGCATGTATTTATGTATGTGTATATAATCCACAATGACTAGATTTATTGAAAATGAGACTACAGTTTCGAAATCCACCTGGAATCCACCTGTGTGTGTATGTGTGTGTGTAATTTTCTATTTGATTCGTTCTCAAGCTATAGTATTCTTATTCTTTCATAAATTTCCTTTAATTGTAGTTCTAATCTAGCGGTAGGGTTTGGAGATCGGTGTTTAATCTCCAAAAGTAACCTTTTTTTTCAATTTTATCAACACTGTAGAGCGTTATGCTATTCATGGTTCGGTTTGCTGAGAAACATAATATGAAAATATAATTCTGTCCCATTTAAAGCTGCAAGTAATATGTATGGATCTGTCGAAACTTGGTCGCTTTGGTATCTGCATCTTTTTTTTTTTTTTTTTTTTTTTACCCCGAGGTCACAGAAAGTCAACACATACCGGATGACCTCTTGCTTCACTAAAATACACTTCGGAAAAACCTAAATCTCATTGACAAGACCAGTAAAACGTGCCTCAATGAACGCAACACACACAAATATGCATGGCAGATATTTACCGGACTTACAGTGAATGAGCCATGTCAATGAAAGATGTTTCCCTTATTAACCATGGTCCTTTACCATCTTTGCCACAGGACTCAGCGGATCAAATGGTTAACTGAATGAATTTATTTATATCCTTGGATGACTCTATAGTTCATTTATCTCTTGTGAGAGCAGGTGAATATCGTCGTTTCCGTTCATAACAACGGGGATCCCTAACACAAAAGCAAAATATAACCATGACGTTAATGTACACACCTGGTAGAAGACTGAGGCTTATCTTTATCTTGTGTGTTTTCTTTCACTTCTTATCTAGTAACTAAGACGAATGAAAACATACTAAGAAGATGAAGGTGACCGATGCGTGTCGAATTTACCCTATGTTGTAATGAAAACGACACACACGTAAGGACCAACTGCATTAAATCCTTCATCCGAAAATAAAAAGATACACAGATCCTGCTTTCATACTTTTATAATCGTGAACTTTTTATTGATTTTTATAAAAAAAAACGTACAACTACATTTTTTTTTTTTTTTTTTTTTTTTTTTTTTTTTGGTACGCGGAACGCCAGAAGTCCTTGACAGGAATATTGCCGTATTTAAGAATTGGCCA
>NC_061840.1:12992657-13022657 GCF_019202785.1 Penaeus chinensis
GGATGATGAATGATACAAATCGAAGACTAATTTTTATTATATATATATATATATATATATATATATATATATATATTTACACACTTGTATGTAATGAGGGAGCTGAGATTTAAAAATTATTTATTTTTAGGGCCAAAGCATCGTCAGAGATTTCTGTGTGAGGTGCGAGTAGGCAACTACAATTATGTTGGTGTTGGGAACTCGACCAACAAGAAAGATGCGCAAGCCAATGCAGCAAAGGACTTTGTCCAGTTCCTCATCCGGCAAGGGGAAGTGAATGAGAGTGAAGTTCCTGATTTACATGTAAGAATTCCTTATTTGTTAGTATAATTCCTATCTGTAAGGCAAAGTTTGCATATTCTTTTTATTCTTGCAATAAGGAATATGATACTTAGATATGTAATTGTCAATATTTATCTCTGACCAGGGCACAGATAATGCTGGGGGAGATGGCAGTGGAGGCCTACTTGGAGAGGGTGGTTTCCAGCCTTCTGTGCCCATGGCACCTGTTCCAGGCCTTCGGGATGAAGGCAACGTGTATCGCCCGATTCAGCAGGGTGGCCGACCAATGACCTACATGGAACGAGTGGAAGAAAGGAAGAAAGTAGAAGATGTGAGACATGGAGTGCCTTTCTTCTGAAGCATTTTTTATTTTCATATATTGATTAGTCTTTCAAGTAAAAATTTTTGCACATGCCATAATACCAATTCTTTGTTTTTAGGCGGAAGATGTTGACCTTACGGCAAACATTCATGGAAACTGGACAATTGAGAATGCCAAGTCACGGCTACATATGTTTCTTCAGAGTAACAAAATCAATGCTGACTATAAGTACAGTGCAGTTGGACCAGATCATAACAGGTAATATTTAAGATTTATATTTTTTGTATTTTGATAGGTCTTAAGTTTGTCTAAATATATCAAAGTATACTCCCATTGATTGCTCTATTACAGGGATCCTTATTATAATATGGTATATTTTGGTTTATAAACTAATAGCAATAGCAACCATAAAGTATTTAAAGTTGTGAGTTTTATATTTCATTTTTGGTATCTTGATATCTTGCATGATATTTAGTAATTTGTAAAGAAGTTAGTGTTTTTATAGTATTAATTTTTTAGTATTCACATAAGAAGGTAGATTTAGAATAGTCCACAAAGAGGTTTTACATTTTGATCAATTATATCACCTACTTGAATGGCATTTCTAAAACATCCTTTGGCCTAAACAGTGTGATGTAAAACCTCAATGTAATATATAAACTATACTGTATAACACATTGTGTCTACATGTTTTCTCATTGACTGATGCTTGTCCATTATTCTGTTACATGTATTTATAAATAGTGTCTAGAATTTAGGAATGTGATTGTGACCACTAAATTCAAATGGGACAGTGACCATGATCTACAAGAAGTTTTGATAGAATAGGTTTTTATGGTGTGAGTAACAGCTGTTGATTTATTGGATCCAGTAACTTGACATGAAATATGGAATGTGCAATGGCCATTTATTTATTTACTTTTTATGGACATGCCAGGTAGTTTGAAATGTAATAAACATTGAAGTGCAGGTTCCTCAGTTTTTGTGTAGTTATCTTGTTTGTTCATTCTGCAGTTATATAATTACATTTTGTTAGGTTAACTATTAGGTAAATAGTAAGATTTACTAGAAATGGAATGCATTCCAAAAGCTACATCTTTAATAGTATTTTTTTTTTTTTTTTTTAGTAAAGTGGATTATGTAGGTTAGTACTTTGTGTGATAAAAATGGAGCTCGAAGAGCAGATGAACCATACTAATATAGTAAAAACATTGGAATAGGATTTCCATTAAATGTTATCATTTACATTGATAACTTAAAATGTTTTGGGTTAAATTGGTTGTACAAATTAAGATAGCAAACTAATAGAGAGCAACAGATTAGCATATTTTAATGTAAATAAATAGGATAAAGTATTGCTTGAAAAGAAATTATGGTAAAAGTTTTTACAAGAGGACCACACTCATTAGAGATAAAGTCCCCAACTCCAGCCTATGGCGATCCTGTGGTGATATGAGCAAATTCAGTTGTAACTCTTTAAAAAAGTAAAAGTGGAAATTAGAAAAACTAAAGCCTAGATTTGGTTGAGGAAGATTCTATCCAGCATTGCACAAATACACAAATTAACCCCTCTTTAACACACAAACAAAGACCATCGTATAAAACAAAAACTGTCCTAACCCAGGAGCTTTGCCATTTCTTCCAAGTCTGTGTAGTCCTTTTTGTATACTTTAACCAGAATTATATTGTATTACAGCTGTGCTTAGCTTGGCTTTTGTGATGCCAAGTATTTTTTTTTTTTTTTTTTTTTTTTTTTTTTTTTTTTTTATGTATAGTTGTAAGACCTAATCATAAACCAAAGAAGCATCAAGATATATATATATATATATATATATATATATAATTAATTATAAAAAAAAAATATATATAAATTATTAGTTTAGTCCTAGTAAGAGGAGGAAAAATGTTTAGGCATTATTTGTAAATGTTTTATATTTTGATTTTTTCCTTTTGTCTGCAAATATATATTTACAAGGCTGTTAACTTTTCCCTAACAGTCTTGGGAATAATAGATACAGGATTGTGAAAAAGACTTAGGTATTCTTGTAGAGACATATTGATAGGGTATCAGTATGTCCAGACTTGGATACCTTGTAGTGGCTTTATGTAGCAAATCTGGCTCGTATTTACTGCAAGGATTGAGCCCCAGTTGATTTTCTGAGATCTTTGGTACTGCCTTTTCAACCTGACCTGATGTTTACAGGTTCTAAAGGCAGTGGTATTTTTTATTTTCTTCTTTCTCATCATTGTATGAGAGAAAAAGAAAAGGGTTTTGAATATAATGCACAACTGTGCTTGTGAGGGACACTGCTCGTGGTGATCAGACATTTGTAAGGGAATAGAAGTTGAGCTCAGTTATGTGCTGTCTGGGCTCGACTTGTTCCTTGTTGCCTTACCAGCCTATCTAAAGACTTGACAGAGAGAATAGTGTGATATGTAGGTTTTTGGAGTATCTATCTTTTTATTGTATTTATTTTTGAAAACAAGTCCTAAAGATATCTTACTTTTCAAAAAATTATTTATGAAGTGCTTTGATTAATATTCTTGGATATTGTTTGCATTCAAGCTTAAACATAAAGACAGTGCACTCTTGTTTAGCTTTGTAAATATTTTGGGTTTAATTTTGAGGCTGGAGAAATTATATATCACGAGCAGTGTTCCCCACAGGCAGCAGATGATGGTTCTCTACACCTGAAAGAACCGACTTTCTCGTTTGCTTTTTGAAAGGTAAGTACTTAAAGGTAATTTTGTGTTCTTTGCCTTACTCTATTTTTCTTTTTTGGTTACATGAATATTGTAACTCTCTCATTGCACAACTATAGAATCCTGCAGCATTCATATTTATTAGCTAATTGAACGAACCATTATTAACTTCTCTCTGTGTTGGGTAAGAGATCTCTCTATGTTGGGTAAGAGGTGTAGGGGTAAGGCCTGGAACACAATAAGATAATTTCTGTGATATATAAAGATTCCTTTTTAGATATATTTTTTTTGTGATACAAATAATATTAGGAAGTGTTTTTAACTTCAAATGTCCTATTTGATATTAACAGGAAACATAAGTGAGTACAATGAAAGAGTTAGAAGATCATTTTATTCTTCAGATTTAATTTATGTAATAACTTATAACCTTGAAACTTGAAAATTGAGTCAGATGATTTTGATATTTTTGTCAAGCATATAATTATTTTTCTTTAGCTTAATTACTTAGAGAATAAAAATACAGGTTAGCTTTGAAAGTGGATTGACAAATAGAGGCTTAATGTCAGCCTTAAATACTCACAAAAATGGAGTTGAAGCCATTAGTACTAATCTTGGAAATCATATATAAAAAAAAAAAAAAGTGAAGTGCTTGCATAGAACTTACATTTAGCTGGCTTGAATAAGTATGGTCTATAAAATGGAAATGAGAAAACTCCATTCTTTGTGTTAAGTTGCTCTTTTGTTAAGTAATTAGCATAAATGCATGCATTTTGATGTATGGAATTAGAGATTGTCCACATATGTCATTTTTTAATTTTACTCTCTGGCTTTCCTGACAGGAGCTTCGTAGCTCAAATGTCATTTTACGTCAAGCAACTTGGGAGAGGTATGTAATCGATATTTTTGTTCATTTTGGTGTGGCTGGGTGGGTTTGCACATATTTGCATATTTTTGTGGATTTATACATATACATACGTACATTCATACATACATATGCCTTTTTATATACAAGTATACTTTCATGCAGACAATATTCATTACTTAAGAAATTTCTATGGCAAATTTTGTTCATGTGGTACAGTATTGAAGTTGATGCACATCTGTCAGATTACTGGTAGTCGAATAGAATAAACTTTTCCTTTTCATCATCTGTATTGCTGCTGTTAGTTTCTTTTGTACAATTACTTCTTTTACCATTTTGTTATCTGCCATTTTCTTATCCATTTTAGTAAGCGAAAAGGGCACAACAGATTGCTTATATAGCCTTCTATACTAGGGGAAAATAACAAAGAAAAAAAATATATATATTGGCAAGAAGCAAGCAGTTTAACAGTGAAATTTATTTTTTTGTGGTTCAATGCTGGGAAGTACCCAGTAGTCATTTATGATAGAAATTAAATAGTAGATGTGGCTTAACCCTCTCATAGCAAGATTATAGATATCTATTTCAACAGTCACAACATGTAAATTTTCTGGATAGGCCCTGGTGTACAGTGAATTTCTTTTGTTGTTAATTTACCTCGAATCTGAATTTCTTTGCATAAACTGTGTACATCACTGACGTCACAAGTAATTGCTTGGTATTAAAAAGATATGGACTATGTATATATAAATGTATAAAAACTGCCCAATAGATGTGAACAGAAATTGGTAACATTCACCTCTTTGCTCAGAATCCTGCGAAAAATGTTTACTGCCAGAAGTGGAAGTTCCAGATTTTCAGTGCCATAAGCATATGTATGACTTTGAATAGTTCTGAGAAAATAGAAAAGAAACTGGCTGCTGAGGAGATACTGTGTCACTAAGCTTCTTGGCCAATTTGCCTGTGGGGTTGCCATTTAGTTAATTAGTTATTTTAGACACCTTATCTTGACATGACTATTTAATTGCTATGTAGTTGATTTTTTAAAATTACATAAAGTCATTAACTACAAGTTTTTGAAGAATTGAGAAGCTATAAATCACTGCTTTCTTGATAATGGCCTCAGATATTACAGCCATTATTTACACAAGAAATTGATATGTATGTATACAGAGGAGCCAAGAGGTAGCTCTGCAGTGAATGTAGTATATGGATACAAAGAAATAAAAGTAATTGCTTTTGTATGATAATAGGGAAGACTATTATACTAGCATGAGGATTTCTAACACTAAATATTTTTCATTTAGACAGCTTTGACAAAGGGACATGTTATAAGATGCATGATATTTTTGCATGGGAATTACGCCTGAAAAGGGGGCAAGGGACCATAGTCATTACTTTAGTCATGAAGTATTATTCTTTCTTTGTCATTCCTTTTTTTTTTTTTCTTCTCTTTTCTGTCTTTCTATCTTTCCTCTCTCTGTTTTATGCATGTGAATTGTGAACCTAAATTAAAAAATGATATATTTATATACTTCATCTCTACAGTATTTTCACCTTTCATGCCTGCTAACTTAACAACATCCCTCAGAGCTATATGGTCGTGAAACTGGGTCTAATAAGCAGGCAGCAAGCAAAAGCTGTGCCCTGTCACTTGTCAGGCAGTTGTTCCACTTGAATGTGATTGAAGCTTTCTCTGGAACTCTTAAGAAGAAAGAGAGTGAGAAGCTGCCACCTTATGAGGTTCAGATGTCTCCAGAACTTGTCACTCAGATGGATTCTGTGCTGAAATCTACAGGAGTCTCTCCTGTACAGCCAGTAAGTCTCTTTCAATACATCGCTTCAAATAAAATATGTTACGAATACGGGGGGGAGGGGTAATTCTATATCCCTGCTGCTTACTACGCAAATACATAAAAAAAGGATATATACTTGGGCAATGAACATAATGACATATGTTCATGTTTATTTGTACAAAAACAAATTACATGTTTTCAAAAACTTGTTTGGGTCACTTCAGATTTTTACTGCAAAGGAGGTGTAGCTGTTATGTGTGGCTTTAATTTCCTTTTCATGTCTTTCCAGAACATCGGTGATCCTTCTCATCCTCAGTCATTGTTGCCAGATGTTAAGCCTTCAGAATTTCAGGCCAGTGAGGCTCCTCCAGTGACAAGCGGTGTTGTGTCATGGTCTCCTCCAAAGCCCAACTGGAATACCTGGACTGGTTGCAACATTGATGAAGGTCCACTGGCTACAGTATGTCTTTTTCTTTATCTGTCTTTTTTTGGGGTGGGGGAGGGAGTTTTCTTTTAAGGTGGCATGTATTAGTATTTTGTTATTCATGTATATATTTATGTATGTATGCATATAGAATATATTTTATGGCGAGAAATTATTCAGTAGACTGCCTTGCCTGGCTCTTGTTAGTAAGTTGTTAAACAATTTACCAGTAGTATATTTGATAATCAAAGATTGTACTTGCTACTTGTAAAATTGATGGAAAAAAAAGTTAGTTCAGTTGGGTTTCAATGACCAAAAATTATGAAGCCTGTTATTCTGACTTGATAGTTTTTCAGGATTCCACTGTGGAAACTAGTTTAAACCTTTAAACTGTTGCAGACGAATTTGGATCAAATTAGTGCAGACCTCCAGAGATCCCATCAGGAGCGCCTGCAGACAGATCGGGACCTTCAGAATATGACCCAGCAACGTGCTCAACTCCCTGTGAATGCCAAGAAGCAAGAGATCATGGAAGCTATATATGATAATCCTGTTGTCATCATTAGAGGAAACACTGGTTGCGGAAAGACTACTCAGGTATAGTTTGAGAGGAGGGAAGTGGAACTTACATGAGGAAAGGGAATTTTTTTTTCCTATTTTAGTGGTTTTGTAAATAATTTGTGTGGAAGAATTTGGAAGTTAGCCTATTGACACATCTGTACATACCCTGTCCAGGAGTCTGTTACTAGGTCTTAGGTCTACCTAATCTTGCCTGTGTACCCTGTTCCTTGTATTTTCATAAAGAAAAGTTTATTCTTATGATTATTATTCTTAATACCATAAGTGTCAATGGTGATAACAGTTAGAAATTAAAACTTTTCCCAAAAAATCTAAAAAACAATGTCAGGTAGGCTTAATAAGTGACTTCTTGGTGACTAAGAGCTTTTGAAGCCATCTATGTCTAAACAAAATGGACAAAGCAAAAATACAGACAAAGTGTATCCAGCACAAATGAGTTAATGTAATAAACTATAAACTACTAATATTGTTTGCAGGTTTGCCAGTTCATTCTTGATGACTACATTCAATCTGGCTCAGGAGCTTACTGCAATATTGTGGTGACACAGCCACGGCGTATATCTGCAGTTTCTGTTGCTGACCGCATTGCAACCGAACGTGGTGAAGAGCTTGGCCAAAGCATTGGATACTCTGTTCGTTTTGAGTCCGTGTTACCCAGGCCTTATGGAGGGGTGTTGTTCTGCACAGTAGGAGTGCTACTGAGGAAACTGGAAGGAGGACTTAGGGGTGTGTCCCATGTCATCGTGGATGAAATTCACGAGAGAGACATCAATACTGACTTTATTTTGATCGTGCTTCGTGACATGGTAAGGCTGCAGACTGTGTGCATGCTTTTGGCTATTTCCAAGATTGGAAAAGAGCAGTCAGTCTTTTTTTCTATATTTTGATTGTTTATAGTGTACTCTTTTTATATTGTAATTATTATTATTATTATTATTATTATTATTATTATTATTATTGTTTTTCTTCATATCAGAAAGAAAGTATATTGAATTTGATCTGTCCAAGATCTTTACAAAAGTGTACAAGGTCTTGAATATCATATGATAAAGTAAATGGCTCTACAGTTGGTGGTTTTGTAACTGTTTTTTGTTTTCTAGGTGCGAGCTTTTCCAGATGTCCGCATCATCCTCATGTCTGCCACCATAGACATCAGCCTTTTCACAAATTATTTTGTGAATCCAATAGTAATTGAGGTTCCTGGACGAGCCTTCCCTGTTCAGGAGTACTTTTTAGAGGACTGCATTGAGATGACTAGGTTTATGCCAATACCAGATTCAAGAAAGAAAAATAAAAAGGTGGGTTTCTATTAAGCTTTTTATTACATTCTCTACACTTCAATTGTCTTCTTTTATAGTGTATTCCTTTTTCATAGTCAACAGATTTAAGCATTATATTTTATCAGTCAGCTAGTATGAGTATTTTTTCACTATCCCTGTTTATCCTCTTCAAGTTTCTTGCACTTGCTAATTTCTTTTTCACTTACTGATTTAATTTGTGTTGGCCGTTACCCCTTGGGTCTGGCCTTCAGCCAAAATTCTCGTGAAAACAATTTCCTGTCACCCTCCCTCTGCCTATTTTTTCCATGATGGCATGTTTACGGCACTTACCCTTCAAGCTAAATTTTTCCATGTCATCATCTGGATTGTAGGGGGCTAATGGAAGATATAAATTATGATGGAAGATCATTCTTATATAAAGATTTTCCCAAAGTGGTTTTATTAAGGCTATTTTTAAAAGGTTGCAACTTTGGTTTGAATTCTGTTAGCTCTCACGTATTCAATGTTTGTTGCAAAAAAAAAAAGAAAAAAGACTACATTCTCCACTTTCCACAGGACAAAGATGAGGAACTACCTGGAGATGAGCCAGAAGAAAATCTGAACGTTGTGACATCGGATAACTACTCTCCTGCCACTAAGGAAGCCATGGCTATGCTCAATGAGAAGGACCTGAGCTTTGAGCTGATTGAGGCCTTGCTCAAGTACATCAAGAGTCAGAGCTTGCCTGGGGCAGTGCTGATATTCCTTCCTGGCTGGAACCTCATCTTTGCCCTTATGAGGCATCTCAACCAACATCCGCAATTTAGTGAGTAACATATTATTATTATTTTTTCTCAATAGATAAAAATGTGGTTCTGCTCATGGGGTAATTGCTTACATGCACAAAAATCTTTTTATTCCAATTTTTTGTATTTATTTATTTTTAGTTTTTTTATTATAAATATTATCAGAAGTGATTGTGAAATCAGTTTATCTAATTTACCTTATAGGAAATGAGACAAAAATCAGCACATTGTCATTATATATAATTTACTGTTAGGTATAAATAAACTTCTCCTTTTCAGGTGGGAGAGACTACCTAGTGTTACCTTTACATTCTCAACTGCCCCGAGAAGACCAAAGGCGGGTATTTGAACCTGTGCCTGATGGTACCACTAAAGTATGTTTTATATGTATATTTTTGTTGACGATAGGACATGTAGCTGCTACTTGTATTGTATTTATATCATTATATGTGAAATTGTTGTAAAGTTATTTTTCTACTCTTCCATCATGCTTTCTAGAATTGATTTCAATTCTTTTGCATTTCAGATTATTCTTGCCACAAACATTGCTGAATCATCAATCACCATCAATGATGTTGTGTTTGTGATTGACTCCTGCAAAGCTAAGATGAAGCTTTTCACATCTCATAACAATATGACCAATTATGCTACAGTTTGGGCATCACGTACCAACCTGGAGCAAAGAAAGGGCCGAGCTGGGCGGGTTCGAGCAGGAATATGCTTCCATCTATGCAGTAGAGTAAGTTTGACTAATTGAATAAGCATTTCAGTTAGTAATAGAATATTTTATTATTATAATGTCACAGTAACAATTGTACCATGTATCAGTATACTTTCAAAGATGATATATGTTCTGCACAGGAACGATTCAAGAAGTTAGATGAACACATGACACCAGAGATGTTCCGTACTCCTCTCCATGAAGTTGCTCTCTCCATCAAACTTCTCCGTCTTGGTTCAATTGGAGAATTTCTGTCCAAGGCTATTCAAGCTCCACCAATTGATGCTGTCATTGAAGCTGAAGTTACACTTAGAGGTCTTTATCCTGTCATGTCTATTTTCAAGGTTAATGTTTTAAAAAGAATGCAATAGTTTATAATTCAAGCCATCTATTAATCCACTCTGAATGGCTGGCTGTCAACAAACGGCCACAGTTCAGACCAAACTCAATTGTCACTAGTGGAAGGAGGACCATAAGTGGTTTAGATTGCATTTTTCAAGCTGCACTTGATTGTACTCTGGTGCTATTATCACTTATTTTATTTATCAATATACAGTGTTATGGGCATAATGAACAATAATTCTCATTGTACAGTTTTAACTTCTGGCAAGGAAATTAACAAAGAATGAGTGTCTTCTTAATTTTCTTAAGCACAGATGGCTCCACAAACTAACTAAAAACTACCATAGGCTGTACACAAAACTGGTCGATGGGTTAATGTAATTGACACTATGAATTGGGCTCATTCTAAAATAGCAAATGATATTTTAAAACCAGTATGTAGTTGACTGACTTCCATCATGATGATATTTTTCTGGTCTTCTTTTAGAAATGAAATGTATGGACATGAATGATGAGTTAACTCCATTGGGTCGGATCTTGGCTCGCCTGCCTATAGAACCTCATCTTGGCAAGATGGTGATTTTAGGCTGTATATTCTTTTGTGGGGATGCCATGTGCACTATTGCAGCACACAATTCCACTTCCCCTGAAATCTTCATCATTCGTAAGTACATCTTTGGGCATGTATTTTGTGGCTATTGCTACTTTTGATGTAATTTGATTTTTTACATTTTTTGTCGAGTAATAGGGAACTGAAGACACAACACTAAATATTATGAAATCCTACAAAAGAGAGAAGTGTAAGAAAAGAAAGCAACCATTATTAAATTAGAACATAAAGTACAAGTAAGGATAGTTGAATAATACCAAAGCTGTATAATAATCTATTTATTTATGTGATTCTTACAGCACCAGAACATAAGAGGTTGAGTCCATTCCAAAGAGCCTTTGCGGGTAGTAGGTACAGTGATCACATCGCAGCTTTGAGTGCTTTCACTTCCTGGGAGGAGGCCAGGAGTGGAGGGGAGGCTTCTGAAATCAGCTTCTGTGACTACAAAGGACTCTCTATGCCAACTCTCCGGGTTACTTGGGAAGCCAAGGTTTGTGACTGCAATTATTCCAAGCAATCTGAAATAAAAGTAAAGTTTGAGTCAAGAGAATGCCAAACCAAAACGGGTGGTTACTGTATGTAAATATAATTTCAGAACCAGCTGAAGGAGCTCCTTGTCAGTGCAGGATTCCCAGAAGAGTGTTTACTGCCACAGTCATACAACTTTTATGGACCTGACCCAAAATTGGACTTGGTGGTTGCACTTCTCACTCTTGGTCACTATCCAAATGTTTGTGCACATAAAGAAAAGCGGAAGGTATATATTCTTTAAATGTATCACTTTTGTATGGTTTTGTATTGATATACATTTTATTTTTTTGAATTTTAATAGACATTTTTGGGGGTATGGTATATAAATAAGTTTTTCCCTGCAGGTGCTAACCACCGAATCCAAAGCAGCACTGATTCACAAGTCTTCTGTCAACTGCAACAACAGAGAAACATCCTTTCCGTCTCCTTTCTTTGTGTTTGGTGAGAAGGTGAGATTTGGTCAGTATTTCTTTTTTGATGTAAAAATAAACTATGTAGAATATGGAGATTACATTACAGCCTAACAAAAATAATTGCGAACTTGAGTATTTAAATTATTCTCTCACACACTAGATAAGAACCCGTGCTGTTTCCTGCAAGCAGATGACAATGGTAACACCAATTCATCTGATACTGTTTGGAGTTCGGAGAGTTGAAGCAGTTGAGGGTGTTGTAAGTGTTTTCTCTTACTTTTAACATTAGGTAACAGAAATACTTGATGTTAGATGTTCTTAATAGATTATGAAACTGAATAACATGAATGGAAGTTGTATAGATTGTCAGCCCACTGCAGCGGGGCCAGAAATTTATATCGGTAATATAAAATGGTATTTAACATAAAATGATACTGTTCAGGTTCGGCTGGATGGATGGATTAACCTGGACATGCAGCCCGATGTTGCTGCCAGAATTTGTGCTTTGAGGCCAAGTGTGGAGGATCTCATTATTAATGGGGTGGCAAATCCAGAGGGCATCACTGAACCCAGGCATCAAGATGAGCAGGTAATGTTAAGGAAGTTTCCACATTAAGATACATACCAGTATTTTTATAATGATGTTCCTTGTGGAGCATTTTCAGGGAAGATAGGTGTGTGATCATTCCTATTTTACTGAGTAAAAGCATTATACAAACCTCAAAATAAAACATGGTCTTTATTTAGCTTTATGATCCAGTGTTGTTAGCATAATTATACTACCTTCAATTGCATCATCATAAAGGTAGGGACACCTTTGATGGCAATATGCTAATAGCACAAAATAACTGATATGTAATTATTATGCCAGGTTTAGATCTAATGTGCATATCTAAACTGTTTAGATATATTATATGATCAGAATTTTACATATTCACCTTTTGATGAACTTGTTTAATGAGTGAATAGTTTGACTTTCAATATGTGTATTCACTTGTCATTATTATTATTATGCAATGTCTTATTGATTAACCAAAATGTATGTATTCAGCCAATTGATACCTCAGGTAAGCATGTTGTCATTTAGGTGTCCTTACATTTATTCAGCTCTTTGATGGACTATAGTTGCTGCAATTGTTTTTGAGTATATCATTTTGAATTTGGTTTGAATGTTCTTATTTCCAAGGAAAGTATGGTTTCCCTAATAAGGATACTTTTACTCAAAGGAAGGAGTGTACTTCTTAGTGTTGACTTTATTTGCTTACCCTTTATAATACCTCATGGATAATGGTAATTATTTTCTACTTGGCAGATAATGAATTGTGTGAAACAGTTGTGCAGGTTGAATGCTGGTCGTCATAATATGGAACAGATTGGCATGGGAGGCTTTAATACCCCTAGACCTCCACGACAGTTTCCTGGCAGCGGAGGTGCATTCAATACCCCAAGACCTCCACGACAATTTGGTGGCAGTGGTGGTGGACCTCCATTCAAAAGAATGAGACCTGATGATATGCCTGATGGTGGCAATAATGGTAATAGTAACCTTTGTTTTGTTATCTTAATACCAAATATATTAAGATTTCATAGATTTAGATGCAGATATGCATATTGGATGTAGCTACCTTTTTTAGTTTCCTGCAAGTGTAATTACATACATCTTTAACCCATTGGATCTGGTTGCGTTATGACAATTAAATCGCCAGAAATCTGGGCAATAGGCTTGCGTGAACAACTGCTCTGCTGGGTGGCTGCTTTTAGGCTGGGCGCATAAGCATTTTTAGCTTTTTGACTATTTTCCTATGTCCATATTTACCATTTGATTTGCATCATCTAGATGTTTTTTATTTATTTATTTATTTATTTTTGTCCTTCTCCCTTTGCTTAGACTCCAATCATATATCTAGGTGCAACTCGGTGCAAGATGAATAAAACTGTGACAGTGTTATTTGTATCATTTTTGTTAATTTTTATGTAATATTCTTCTGTAAAACAACCTGTATTGCCACTCATGGTACCAGGTATACTATGCTGAGTAAGGAAGTGGAGTCCTCCATGGAGCTGGAGTTCTTCCAGTCACTGCTCAAGAACATATTCCACACTCTTGCATCGATGGGAATAATGGAAAATCACCAAATGAGTAAAATAAACCTCCCAATAGGTTTGTGCACTCGTGGCAAGTCTTTTCCATCACCCCAGCCTTTCAGCCGCAATGCTCATGATGGCACTTCATGTCACTTCATTTTTTTTAATGACGGATGGTCACGTCACCTGGATCCAAGGGGTTAATGGCTGAAGTCCATACATCCTCTTTATTTTTATATATATTTTTTCCTTTTTTAATTATATTTTTTTTTAAGTGACATCTACAATATAACCTATGACATCTATAATATAACCTATGACTGAAATTTTTTGCAGGTGGTGGTCAAGGTGGCCAAGATGACCATGGAGGATTTAGAGGTGGAATGGCCGGCAACAGCTATTTTGGAGGACGTGGAGGTGGGGGGTACTTCCGTGGGAACCGTGGCCGAGGTAGAGGGGGATATGGAAATCAGTTTGGTGGGGGTTATAGAGGTGGCTTTGGTGGCGGAGGGTATGGAGGTGGCCCTAGGGGAGGATATGGTGGTGGGCCAAGGGGAGGAGGGTTTGGAGGGGGTGGTTCAAACGGAGGGTATGGAGGGGGTGGTGGAAGTTATTAAGGTTATTGATTGACCCTTCCAGAGTAGGTGGTTTTACAAGATATGATTTTACCTTTCTTTCCAGCTACAGTGTTTACTTTTGGATATTACTGTTATTAGTTTGTCTTTTTTATATTGATTAAAGAAGCAGCAGACTTGATTGGTAAAAAAAAGTCAGTGTTATTTCTAACTTAATGAGCCCACATGTTACACATGACTTGGGTAAGAGAATCTCTGAAAAGAGATGTTTATGGATAAACTATGTGCCAGTAAGCTATATAAACTTGTATAATGTAATTTAATGAATATGCATTTCATAATGCAAATATAAACTCTCATTAGACAATACCCTCATTACACATAAAATGTGATTATTTGTCATTCTAAATAGAATGTTTGCTTAGTAATTTTAATGTGATTAAATGTAAAGAGCATCTGTATCATAAGTTTTCTGTATTATCAGATATGACACACCTGTATGAGATTGACACTGCACTTCCCACCTGCAAAAATAGGTTCTCATAAACTAGTTACCAGAACTATTTTTATTCCCTTATTTTGTAAGTTTAGTACACCATATTAGTCTTACAATATACAGATAAATTTATGCATTGTACTATTATGAAATAAAGATGTAAAATTATAATGTTTATTTGCCTTGATGATAATAATCCTGTTTCTCATAAGAGTTATGTATTTCACTGTGTTGAAGTTTCTAATTGCTCGAAGGTGGTTATAACGAGGTATTATAATGTGATTAACCCATTGATGCCAAGAGGGTGTAAGCGTACAGATTACTACATGTATAAGAACAAAGCCACTTCATACTTCAGTTCATCTTGGGAAAACTACCCAAATGTGCTTACTGTTTGGCATATAGTATGTATTTGTCTACTCTATTTTCTGTATATAATACATTTCCCTTTAATCATTTATAGGTTTTCTCCATCAGAAATATCTAAATATAAACATCCTATAGAATGTCACTTACATTGTTTACCTTGTACCATATGGCCATTTCAAATAAACTTTTCCTGCAATGGACAGAATTAAAAGTTGTCACCAGGAGGGCATGTAAACATGCCCTGTCTACTGTGGTGGTTTTATAAATTTTGTGTGCATATAATTGCTAAAAGCATTTTGTCAACAAGGAGTTGCGCAGTAGATCTACCTGACCTCGTGTATTTACCACATTCCTTGAATTTTTGTGAAGAATTTTATTATTGTTACTATTTGCCATTGTTAATATTATAATGACAATACTAACAAGGAGAGGGGTCAATCGGTGAAATCAGTTAGGCCAAGTAATTTAATTTTTGGTTATTAAGCACCATGAAACTGGTGTTGAAATAAAATTGATAAAATCAAACCACTGTGCAGTGCATCCCCCTCATTCCCATGGTCATTGTTGCCATGGAGGAGCTTTGGAGGCAGAGATTGAGGCCCAATGAAGATGATCACGTCTACCTTGGACCTCAGCCCTCGCCTCGCCTGGTCTTTTCTTTCCTTTTCCTTTTTTTAATCCCTTTGACTGTCCACTTCTAATAATTAACTCGTTTTACCCTTTTTGTCATAATGATGTGTGACCTTTGATGTCTGGCACTTTTGTTTTTAACAATTGACCATTCTGGAAGTGCACAAACATTACCTTGTGAACCAAAAAACTTCTTACCCGGGGGGCTTTGCCCCAAGACCCATTCTATTGCTATATTTTGAAGTCGAATCAAACATTTAAAAGCAATGCCATTCTTGGCACTTTGGGTGGTTGAGTACATTTTTACATATATTATGGTCACACATTTTGAACTTGCTTTATGTTGTACATAAAAAAAAATTTCGTATCCTTTTTTTTTTGGGGGGGTGGGATGGCCTAGGACATGGAGACTTAGACTCGGTGTTGTGGATGACCCCTACCTTGGACCAAACCCTATCAAACCCTATCTTCTACCGCAACCTCTCCCACACCTCCCCCCTCTTCTCCTCTGATATCTATTCTCTCATTCCCCCCTCATAAGAAAACCTTCGTTTCTCAGACCTCCCAAACCAACTCCCTCTCAGAAAATTTAAAACCTAATCATGACCCAAAATAACATGCCTATCCCTCCTCCACCATTTGCTCAACACTGTGACTGCCAACTTCCATCTATCCATTCATCCTCCTCATGTATGCCCTACACCTTTTTCCTCCCACTTCAACACGCCTCATCACCCCCAGCTCTATCTATCCCTTCCTTCCCTGTCATGCCTTCTGCTCCCGCATGGATATACACGTGACTCACTTTTCGCAACAGAGCCCTACCCTAGATCTTCCCCCTCCTGACATTCCTCCAGAAACTTTCCCCTGGTCTCTTGTTTCTTTCCCCAATTCTTCCTTCCCTACTTCAACATCCATTTATATTTACTGATGATAACCCCTCCATACTGAAATATTCACAATCTGTTCTGACAGACCTGTATCAAAACAAAATCGTAACCTATTATGCTGTGTGACTTTTGCCATGAGCACATCAAATCCTTATGACATTAACCCCCCCCCCCTCTTTTTTTTTTTGGGGGGGGGGGGGGTGCTATACTTACCTATCATGCTATGTGACCTTTGCGAAATTGCAAAAATAATAATAAAAAATAAATAAATAAGTCTTATTTAGTATCCCCTCTCCCAAGTGCGTTCTCTAAAATGATTCCGAGCCGAAGTACACCAATCCAATATTACCACACAAGACGTCTAATGACGTACAGTTTCTGAAAAGCTCGTGGAACAGGGGCAGTACCCCCGCCCCCCCCCCCCAAGACTTCATCCCCTCCTCAAGACCTGTATGCCCTCCCCCCCCCCTTAAGGGCCATATCCCAACTTATAGAGCTAATTGAATTTCAATACAAACCTCCAAAGAACAGACTGGTACACCAACTCCCCCTCCCCCCCCCCCCCCCCACTGACGCCCCTGATTATCGTCGGTCTTTATATATCTTAATACTGTATATTTATATAAAGTAACACTACATTTACCTCTTAACCAAAAGATTCAAGAGCAGATGCTTCTAAACATGTATGTATTGTGATCATATCAGTATCACCAGTACCACGGTACTCGACCCTTTTCCATAAAACTACTGCAACTGTAGTTTTTATAATATAACTACAACAGAAACATGAGTAAATATATATATATATATAAAATTATATATCATATCGTGAGTTACAGAAAAAAATTATATAGAAATTTAAAATACATTTAATCCATATAGACTTATCATTAAATCAGTAGGACTTTATCTATAGTCTACCGAGTTTCATTCACCGTTCCCACCCCCTATAATAATTTAAAAAAAAAAAAAAAAAAAAAAATTGTTCGCTCACCGAACCCCTTGCTCTGCAAAGCAAAAGCTGAAATGACGCCCCTGTCGTGGAAATAATTCTTATTTAGTCTATTGCTCTCTGAGCTCGTCCTCTAAAAAAAATCCCAGGGGAAATATACAAATCTGTGATCACATGGCTTAGTTTATACCGTATAACTACTGAAAGAGGTCAAGCTACGTCTTATTTAGTCACCCCTGTACGAAGCCCGTTTTCCCCGAGGTTCCCAGCCAAGGCAAAGGCCAATCAGCTGTTTCCACAACCACAGACCCATGGCGTGACGCGGACAAGCCAACCCGGCATAGGAGCGCCTCGTTTGAAAAATCCCTAATGATGGGAGACTACACATTTATTTGCAGGTGTCTATGTCTGCAAATAGTTCTTTTATTTACCTTGTTGACCATTGTGGAAGTTGAGACCGAGTCGAACTTGCTGGATGACGACGGAGGCTGGTAAGTAATGCATAGATAAGTGAAGCATGAATGGGTAATTGAAGGGGTCGATCGATTTAGTGTGATTTAGCAGTGGTTTTGTTGTTAGAAGTATGATGACAATATTTTAGTGCCACATGTCCATCCAATCTTGCCTTTATTATTTCTTGTTTCAAATATTCACGGTGTAATAAGTGTTATCAGTTGTTTTTAATCGTAAATGATACAATTGTATACGAGTACAAGCCCCAATCACCCCTCTAAATCCACAAACATTGCCTATGAACCATAAACCCTCCTAAATCGAGGACTTAGTTATTGTTACCGAGAGCAACGCACAGAAATAGAGGGAAACGGATACCGCCATAATATAGAGCATAATAAATAATTCATAAACAACACTGGTACAGCTGCTGTGACCTCATATTTACTGGGAACTGATGAAAATATCAACTGCATATTAAGGCTCAGAGACTAAGTCTACAACACCCTCATGCAGGCAGAGTTCTTAATGTTACCTCCTTAATCTCATGCTGTTGTCGTGGGGAGCTTAGGAGATGGAGACTGGGGCCCAGTGTAGGGGTTCATCCCTACCTTCCCCCCCCAATCCCTTGCCCGTTGTTGTCCTGGGGGGGGGCTTAGGAGGCGGTGACTGGGACCCAATGCTGGGGAACTCCCCAACCTTGGGACTCAGCCCTCGACTCAACAAATTTTGTATGGTCTTTTTTTTCCCCCTCCTACTTTTTCCTTTCTGTCCCTTCACCAACCCCTTCTACTATTCACTTCCTAAGGTGTGAGAGCCGTGCTGAAAGGATGAAAGGCTGACTTTGTGCCAGTCCTGAACGGCCTGAGGGAGCCAGGGGCACAGTATTCCCCTGCTTTAGTTGTCTAGCCCTTACCCCTCAAGCGACCCTGAGGGGTGGACCGTTTCTCTCCCCAACATACTCCAGGCTTATCATGGCCAACAATGAATAACCATTAACCATTAACCATACCATACCATACCATACCATTATTAGAGGCAATTGCCTCTTCATCAAATAGCTCCACCAATTCAAACTCACCCGATTCTCTGACCCCAGGCTCTCCTTTGACCACGGCTCTGAACGCTGCAACTAATACCCCCTCCTCAATGCCGACTAGTACAGTATCCACCCTAATCAACACCCTAGGAGACATTTCTACTCCCAACATGCTCAACTTCAACAACTATACCCCCACAACCTTCTTCATCAACTACCCCATCCTCCCTTATTACTACCTTACAACCTTATTGTCCACCTCCCCATAACACTACCTCCCTCAACACTACTCCCTCTTCCACATGCCCCTGTCCTTCTACTACCCCCATCTCTACAAAATTCTTAAATAATCTATTTAGCCCAGCCAAATTGGACCGATTTTCATGATCCCTCCCACAACTTCTCACACTTTCTGCTTTGACAACCTGTTTTCATTCCTCAAATGCATATACATCCTTCACTTGATCTAACCCCTATACATTACCTTACCCAACCTTAACCCATTTACTCGTCAATTCCTTTGCCCAACTTTGACAACTAATCACTAACTCAACCACTCTTCACTACCATTTACTATAGTGCTACATGACCTTAGATGTCTAGCACATTTATTTTGCTTTTAAGCATTAACCATCATCCCTACCTTGCACCTTAGCCCTTGCCTCAACTAATTTAGTATGGTCTTGTCTTCTCCCCCTTTCCTTTCCTTCTCTACTTCCTAAGTGTGAGAGCCCTGCTGAAAAGATGAAAGGCTAGCTTTGTTTCAGTCATGAATGGCCTCTGGAAGCCATGGGCATGGCATTCCCTTGTCTAGCCCATACCCCTCATGGGGACCCTGAGGAGTAGACCATTTCCTCCTCACATTTATATCTGGCTCACCATGGCCAATAATGAAGATGTTTTACCCTTATTAGGGATATTAAGGCTTGCCCCCTTCATCCACAAACCTTTGTAAATTTGATTTCATTGGTTTCCTGACCCCAGCCTCCTCTTAGACCACGGCTCTGACTGATACTAATACCCCCTCCTTGAAGTTTGCTGTCAACTCTGTCCATTCTGAATCATACATCCACGTCATTACTCAACCTTCAGAATACAGCCTTTCCTCTCTCCCAACATCTTTCACTCCATCTTCTACTACACAGTCTTCTTCATTGTCTACCCCCACCCCCTTTATTACTACTATTCATCCTTATTGTCCTCCCAACAGTACTACCTCTCTCCATACCACCCCATTTTCCTTCTGTTGTTGTCCTTCTACTGCTTGAATCTCTACAAACCTTATGAGTACCCTTTTTGACCCACCCAAGTGGGATCAGTTATTTGTGATTCCCCCTACAGCCCCATACTCTAATAATATACAAAAAATAGGAGCCATTGTCATTCTGATTGTTCACACCTTGTTGCAGTTACATCTGAGTCCCAAGCTCACGCACTATCAACCCTAACTGACCGCACTGGTAAACTTGTTTCTGCCCAACCTCACTACCTTAATACTTGTATTGGAACTGTTTCCATCTCTCCAACTGACTGTCCTGTCTACAACAAGGACTGGTCAGATTGTGAAAATTACATGCTTGCATGCCTCTTTAACTGTGATGCAGTAGCAGTGCTACACTATTCCTTCCAGAGTCCAATGCAAGTCCTACACAAATATTGCCAATATTAGCTTCTGTAGACATGACCTCCCCTAAATGAAGTTTATATTGGTGGAGTGTCCTGCCCTGTCCAGCCATATTGACCTCTTCCCCTTCAATATCAGAAATGTTTTGGCTACCCAGCCAAACACTCACTCCACAGCCCGCTGCCCTCTATGTGCCTAACCTGGTCATGACCATTCAAATTGCTCTTCTCAGTCATGCACATATGCCAATTGTAGTGGCTCCCATATTGTATTTTATAGGACCTGCCCTGCTTACAAACTCAAATCTGAATCTCACCTTCAAACCAGGCCTCACTCTATGTGAGGCCAGACAAGAAGCATGCTGACGAGGTTTTTCTTTTTCTACCTATTCAAAAATTGTACTTTGCTCTGCTCCCCTCCCATCTTCTCAAGAAGTCTCAGCATCTCCCCCAGTATCTCTTCCCTCTAGCCCAAACCAACCTATGTGTACTTCCTCTCTCCCCCCGGACAAATTCCTTTTCCAGTCTAAATCCAGATACTCCACTCTCTACTACATCCCAGGTGCCTCCCCCTCCCCCTCCTTCTGACTCTACCTGTCACAGGAGAGAACCTAAAAGTTCCACTCCATCTTCTCCTACCACATCCTCTCATGCACCCACCTCTCTATCTGCTCGTTGGACAACCATTCCCTCTTCTCCTCCACATAAGAAAACTTTGGTTTCTCAGACCTCCCCACCAAACTCCCCTTCAGAAACTCTTGAGGACAAAAGTTCACAAACATGACTCAAAGACTGATCCACTCTCTCATCCACCCTTTAATCCCTTTATTTGCTTTACATTCAAAGTATCTGCTGATATCCATCCTCCTCCTCCTCAAGTTCTCCCTACCCCTCTTTCTCCCACTCACCCAAATAACACCCCATCCTCTCCTCCATGTGCATCACCAATCCCTCTTCCTTCCCCATTATCTTTACCATCCCCACTTAGATGCTTATCTGACACCCTTAAGTCAAAACATTGTCCTTTTGTGGATCCCTACCCTCCTCACATTCTTCCTGATAATTCACCACCATCCCCTGTTCCCTTATTTCATTCTCAGGATTCCTCTCCTACTTCCACAACTATCATTTCTTACCATATTACCATTTGATTGTTTCATGATAGGTCTTTTGCAGTTTTCCCATACAGTATTACTCACCCTTTCTCAGCATTCTACAACCTTTGACATCTAACACATCTTATCCTGATCATTAACTCATTTCCACCCTTTTTGCCACAATACTTTACCAGAGTGCTATATGACCTTTGATGTCTAGCATATTTATTTCTTCTAACCATTAACCATTAAACATTCTCAGTGTCACGATTTCTGTAAGTTGACAAGTGCTAATAAATGGGGGTACAGGGGTGCTTGCTCCCGCCTGTCTAAGGAATAAACCCTGGCTTTGGGACTTAGTCTCTAGAAGGTCTTTTCCTCTTCTTGTTTCCTTTTCCTTGTCTTCATCCCCATGATCTGTCCACATATCCTAGTTGTTAACTCATTTTTGCCATTTTTGCCATAATAATTTATTATAATTCTCCCTACTCCCTTAACTCCTGCCTCTTCTGATGACTATTACCTTATACTATACCCCATCAGCTCCCCCTCTCCACCCTTTTCATTACCATACTGCTCTTTAGTACTGTTCAACCTGTAACTTTACCTGAATCATTCCTTACCCTACCCTACCCTACCCTATCCTATCCTATCCTATCCTATCCTATCCTATCCTATCCTATCCTACCCTACCCAACCCAACCCAACCCAACCCAACCCAACCCTAGCCTAGCCTAGCCTAGCCTAGCCTAGCCTAGCCAATCCTATCCTATCCTATCCTATCCTATCCTATCCTATCCTATTCTATCCTACCCCAACCCCAACCCCAACCCACCTATTATTCACATAAGAAATTCTTTCTCTAGGACAACTGAAGACAAGGATAGGATTGCTCAACCCGGGCCCTGCAACATAAACGTGGAGGATGGATCCCTGAGTCAGGAAGACTTTATAAAGAAGTAAGAATTTCTGGTTTCTATGTGCTGTTGGACAAGGATTCATACAGTTTGCAAGTTTGCCTGAAGTTATATGAAAAATCTGAGTCTGTAGTATCTCTTTTTTTGTAGCATATATTTTGTTTGTGTTGGATAACTGTACATGTATTATATTAATCTTGTAAATGATGTGTATGGTATAGCATTAAAGCTGTGTATTTAGAATGTTTTCCTAATTCACATAATCTGATAGTTAAATAATGAAGTATCTTAGAAATAGAGATATATATATATATTTTTTTTTTTACAAGATATGCATACTCCGAGCCAGTAGTCATCAAGGGAGCAACAGATAATCAGGTAAGGCATTATTTTGTAACATTCACTTAGTACATTTTTTAATACTAGAGCTTATTTTAACAGTCTAGAAGGTATTATATTGCACACTAAAATATTATGTTTATAAACTAAAATTATTAATTTTTTTGTACTTTTTAATTGATTGTCAATTTCAATGGTAATTCAAATTTTGAATTTTAGTCAAAGTAGCATTCAGACTTCAAACTTTTTGCAAGAGCTGCACTCTGGCCCGCCTAAGGGGTAGAGCTGAGATGAAACTGATGCTTTTGTGCATCTGCACTGGTTATGGTTCATGGTGGTCATCTTTTAATCAGAACTATAAAAGGACTTAACTAACTGTTTCTCATCAAATGTTTATTCTGTTTGTTTGAATCTCGGATTTGTATGCCTCATCATTGAATGTTTAGGTGTTGATTCTTACATTCAGAATTTCAGATCTGCCTGATGTTTTAGGGTGTTGTAATGCTATACTCACATACTTGTCAATTTCAGGTGTTTCAGACTCTCACTCGCCGTTCAGCATTATTGGAGGGTTATGGGCATACAACTGTACGTTTGAGCTCAGCCAATAGCTATAGCTATGATAAAAGAGATGTTACATTCAATGAATACTGCGTTCGCCATGTCCATCCTCAAAAATTAACTACTCTTGGGAATGGTATGTAAAGTTTTGTGTTTATGATATAAGAGGAAGAATTCATATAACTGGCTGTCTTAAAATGTGCCCTACATAATCTCTGTAACAGGGATTCAACTGCCAGTACATTTGATTTGTGATGGTTGTCTTTATATACAAAACTTCTTAATGGTTTAACCCATTGCCTCTAGGTGGCACATACATACATGATATTACATGCCTGGACTATATTCTGGGTGGCATGTGCATACATGACATGGTGTGCTGGTCTTGTTTTCCGGAGGCATGTATGGTCATGCCGCGCACACTATGGTGATGACATGATTCCCCAGCAGCAGGGCCTGGGCCACTATGAATCAACCTGGGAGACAGGGCTTTTGTATCAGGAAACCACCTGGCGGCATTGGGTTAATAGGACTTCTAAAATAAACTTTACAGTCTGCACTATGTCACTCATAATCCAAAGGAATAATAGAGGAGAGGCTTATTTCTCAGAATTCTCTGTTTTCCTCTTGTTATTCATTACCCAGATGAAATGGGTGTCTTATACAAACAAATAAATAAATTAATACATCTTAGAGTAGTCAAGTATTAAGGTTTGTATATTACATTCACTTCACTTTGATATATATATATATATATATATGTATACATTTTCAGAGACTTTTTACTTCTTTGGTGACAACAATCACGAGGAGTGGCAAGACCTTTTGGAGCAGTATATACAACCTCCGTATAGATTACCGTTTCATTTGCCAGCATTGAGTTTTGGTCTTGCAGGTAAGTTGTGAAAAATAGGGAGTGAAAAATAGTTTGCTCTAGCCTCTTGGATTTTCAATATCATGTATATACCCTCCAGTTTCATGAATTTTGATTCCACTGGGTATGCCATGTATGTACATACCATGCACACTATGAGTTTAGTTTATTACACAGAGATGGCTCAACAAGTACCTAGTCACCAATGTGCCAGTTATGAGGACTACCCATCTCACCTGTTTACCCTTTTAATTGATTTTCAGAAATATTTTCCGGTATCTTATATTGCTGTAATGGCAGTAACACTGCAATAATTATAATGTTTATGATAATAGTAACAGCATCAATATTGATAGCAGTAGTAAAAAAAAAAAAATCTCCTGCAAACCATTGTACTTGTGGAGCCATCTATATGCACAGGCATTTCACAAAACAATACTACAGTGAACACGACATTTTCCAGGCAATGGTGGGTTAATATTCTCCTAATCTTTTCTAAGGTCCAGGGACTGGTGTTCCCTTTCATTTCCATGGGCCAGGATTTGCAGAGACTATGTAAGTACTTTGCTACTTGCTTCAAAGTAAAACCACCACTATATGTTGTTATTGTAAATGCAATTATCAATACAGCGATGATGGATTTTGCTTACCTCCTTTTGATGGAGGGATTACTTCAGGCTTATTGATATATTGATTGAATTGCTGGTTTTTCATGGGTGGATAGCATTGTTTTGTTGTAAATTGTTATATTATTGTTAGTAAGATTGATAGATTATGAATAAAATACTTTACTACTAAAATTGATCTCAGAACTTATTGTTAGCCATAGAATCTAAAGATATGTCCACTCCTCTGCAGGTGGGGACGAAAAAGATGGTTCATGTACCCTCCTAATGTGAACCCAAACTTCCATCCTAATCGCACAACATTGCAGTGGTTGATGGAAGACTATCCGCTAAGAAAAGATGATTCTAATTTTTATGAATGTACACTTAACCCTGGAGAGGTATGTAATTATTGTATGTTATGTGTTTGACTCTTTATTTGGGAACTGTATTTTATATATATCTGCGGCTACTAGTTAAAATAAAATTGTATCATATAATTCCATATTCATTTAATTTATTTATTTTATTAATATAATTATTTTAGAACATTCATCCTTTAGCGAATATAAGCTGTAATATAGTTGAAGGCCTTAACGTTGTGGAAAAATTACAGCATGAAATGTATGTTCTTTCATGTGCTTTCTCCTGCATTTCACTTCATATATTAAAATATGAGTCACAAATTTTGATTAGACTTTACATTGCTTATTTAACAGTAGGGTTTATTTTGTTATATTTAAATACACTACAATGTTCCCATATAAAATCCCAGCTCGATGATTTTAGGATGGCTGTAAATTTCTTAGGCCAGCTGTACAAGGGGTAAACAAAAAGTTCATGGAAATTTGTTTATGAAACAGAAAATACTTATAAGAGATTATCTGTTACCTAATGCATAGAGCAGTGGTTCCTAACCTTTTTAATTCTTTGGTCCCTGACCAATATATAATGATCTCCATGGCCCCATTCAGTGACTGTCATCTTTTTAAATTCAGATACTACTAGTTATGAATAGTGTAATGGTGTCAGTAGCTATAGGACAACCTGGGGGCCCTGTGGCCTCCAGGTTAGGAACCCCTGATATAAAGCAGTTAAATAAAAAAAAAGGCAGGGTCTCCTTTCTTCAGCATCCATAGCATCACTAATCATTGCAAAATATATGCTTTAGAAGGGTTTTTTCATGTTTGGAGGAAGAGGGCAGTATGGGGGATGATTTCTGCATTCCAATCCAAATTCAGGAAGTTTTGCTCTTCACAATGAGACAAATGGGCTGGTGTATTGTTATAATGAAACAGCATTAGGTTAGGAAGATTTGTAGTAATTTCTTTGCTGTGATATTTTTTAATTTTATAATAAATCGAAAGTCTATAAATAACATGCCTTGTCAATCTAAAAAAAAAACTGTTAGCATAACCTTTGCTCAGTATCTCTACTGATTAATCCATCTGCAACTTATGAATGCCACTATAGATTGCCATATGATTTTAGAATGAAATTGGGGGTCTGTATTTCCCTAGCAGTCACAAAACTTTCAAGACATTTCTTGCTGTCTCACTGGTTCAAAATTTGCACTGGCAAATTGGATCTCCACACCATCATGCTCTAAATTCACCAGGGAGAAAACTTGCAGAGTTACAGTTTTCATTTCGTGTTAACCTAGTAACAATAACTAAAAAATTGTTTGTGCACACTGCTCCATGCTAATAAGAAATATCACCCAGTGTGTCTGAATATTTGCCAGGATATAATGGTGCTTCACCAATCGCCAGAAGATTAACCCCTAGTCTCTGAATGATATTGGGTTTACATCATGACTCACTTGATCTTGACTCTGGGTGTCTGGTCTCTCATGTCTTGGTTAACTGAAAGAGAATGGGATGTATAATGCTATGATTGAATATTGTTTTGTATAAAGGTCATTGCTTAGCATATAAATCATTCGCCTGCTATGCCTGGAAGATGCCAAGTACTGAAGCATTGCAATCTGGTGCTGCTGATGTCAACTGTAATCTACACTCGAGTTTACATGATCAGTCTCCTCCTGTCAGTTACTCAGATTGTCATGTGGCTCTCTGCCAGTGTAACTTGTCTTGAAGTATGACACACCAAAAGGAGGTACTGATGCCTTAGGAGCAGCAGCCTTATATCTCTTATTTAATAAGAATAAGATTTGCAAACATGAGAGAAAATCCCTCAGTAAAACCACAGTCTACCTTGTACAGAGTGTAATGCACCTAATTTATTGAAATGGACTCTGATCAACAAAATGAGGCTAAAACAGCTAAAATGAATATCTTGCATCTCTGAATATGCATAATGTTAAAATTGTGTTTTGGATGCAAGTGATACCAAAAAGAAGTATCACTTCGTTGGTATGGTGTGACACACTAGCTGCTTCTGAAATAGACCTCTGTAAAGGAGGCACAGTGAACCCCAAATATCCCCAGAAGCATTGGGTCAGGATGCTGTGCACTGCTCCAACTGAAATGTTCATTATTTTTTATGTCTGCTCAATCATATTTTGAATGCCTTCCTTAAGCAGTGTCTGAACTGCCTCAGTGCTTCTATTGCTGAATGATGTTTATGTCTCTCTCTCTCTGCAACAGTCATCTTTATTTTTACCCTACCTGGATGGGAAATGAATATGTTTGTTAACAGTAATGTAATAATGTAACATCACCCTTTTCTTCCACCAAATTTTCACAAGAATTTTATAATGGTTTTCTACAAACTTTTTCAATGACCACTGTATGTATTTTGTAATTGATAAAAGAAAAACAAAATGAGAATGTCATAATAGACATGTAGAAAAGATATTGACATATAAATAACAATAGTAATTTATTTTCAGATTATTTATTTTCCTGACAAGTGGTGGCATGCAACTCTCAACATTGACAGCAGCGTTTTTATATCAACTTTCCTCAGTCCATAATCTTTGTATTGAAAAGAAATATATGGTAATGGTTTAATTGGTTTAAACCCCATAGCATTTTAAATGCAGACTCTCCCAAGATGCATTAATGTCTACTTCCATAAATTGAAGACCACACATTCCATAGAAAGGACAGTTAAATTTGCCAACTTGATGTGTCCTCATTGCCATTTCTTTATTCATTTAAAAAAAAGTCTATAGATTTGGGCTCATGTTCAGTATATTACAAAATTTCTTGTAATTTCTTAGTAGATCGTTTGTGAAGACAATGATTTTTTTTGTATTTATGATCTGGCTTACTTTGACCTTTTTGTATCATTCAAGGGTATTATGACTTTGAACTGATATTTCATTTTTCTTATAATCATGGTAATACAAATCTAATGTAAGTCAGGTTGAATCTTTTATTGAAAGTGCATACATGTAAACTATATGGAAATGCTCTTTCTATATTCAATGTAGGATAATGCTGAGTTATTTATTCTAACTTATCACGGGTTTTATCATGACTGACAGTTCATAACTATAATAGAACTGGCTCTGGAAAACATAAGATTGTGTAATTTCAGGAATAATGGATAAAGTATCAGGAGATAGATAGAAGAACATTTGTTTAGATAAACATATACTGTATGTAATTGTGTATGGGTACCTGATAAATTGTCAAGTATTCAATTGCAGTTTCAAAGATAAATCTAATACTAAACGAAAGGTTGCATACTATTTATAAGTAAATTGTAAATTTGCATAAAGTAGACAGGTTAAAAAGTTGTCTGCATATATTCTGGCTGTGAGATTAAACTAGGTTTAAAGATTGAAATACTTTTTTTTTTTTTTAAAGATTATTTGCTGTTTCTGTGGTGATGGTGAACCTTTATAGTACAGTTGAATTACTGAAATGATCTTAAATATTTAGTCAAGTCACAATGCTTTTATAAAGACAAGTAGTTTTGTAAACATTTTTTTTTTTTTTTTTTTTTTTTTTTTTTGGTGTTGGGGACAAACCTAGTGGGACCAATATTGCTATTTAAATTCTATTTTTTCTTATTCTCTTTGTTATATTTCACCTAATAGGAATTGTAATTTCTAAGAAAACTTTTATTTAAATAAGTACCAATGAAATGTTCCACAAGCGTTGGTTTATTTTATTGATCATTGTTTTGCAGTGAATAGTATAATTCCATTTTTTTTCTAGTCAGATATGTTCCATATTTTTAATTAACATTACTGTATGGTTATTGGTTCCTAAATAAATATTTTGAACATTTATGTTATTTTACATCCACTAAAAATATGTATATATTTTATATTATATTATTTAAATATCTTCTCCCTTTTTTACAATATCCCTTCTCATTAACTTAACACCACTTTAACATTTTATATTCTTGGAAACACTACTGTGGTGCTAATGACATATCCACATATGGAAAAAAAGAAAAAAAGAAAAAAAGTTGAACTACTATAGAATGACAGCTGTGTGGAAAGTTGTTGATGGTGCTATTACTATTACTAAGTGTTTGATGTGAAGATATGATGCTATATATCTGAATTTAGTGACAAAATGGAAGTTCATTACTCAAATTCAAGCTGAAACATAGTAAATGTGAAGATACCACGTGTAAGTTTCTTTTATATATACCTGTAGGAGTTAAAAGATACACAACTTAGAAAAACAGGTCTATATTTCCTTGAAAAATAAGTATGTATATATCTCTACAAGAGAACATGGACATTTTTTTCAATAAAATGTTAAAACAAATAATAAACAAGAACAACAATAATAATGAAAGAGGAAAAAACTTTCATTCTGTATCCTTATGTACCCTTAGCATATATAACAAACTGCAAAGGCATATTTTTCAGTTTCTTATTCTCTGGCTAGGTCTTGCAGTAATGACATCTGT